>NC_053133.1:9617822-9917822 GCF_010015445.1 Perca fluviatilis | reverse complement strand
CTTATATTTAGCATTAGAATCGCTAGTGTTAGCCTTAGCCAACTCCTTCACCACTAACGGAGCAAGCTGGAAAATCAAACTTTCCCTGAACCACGTGGGGAGGAGGGCCACAACATCATGGCCACCAACATAACTCAGCAAATATTGTTCTTGCTCGGGCTTTAACTTCTGGATATTCAGCAGCGTTGCCAACAGCTTTGCTCACATCTTTCTAGCGCACAACCTCAACATCATCGTTCTCAGCCACTAACTCTGTTCGCTGATTGGACCGCAAAATATTTGGCCGGAGAAAACCCAAGAATATAACACAAACCCAGACGGAGTATTGAAGGGAAATGAAAATTGAGCGGAAGTACGTAGGAGGGCGGAGCCAGGCTAGGACAAATTAGCTCTACACCACAATACAGGGACAGTTGTCATTTCAGCCAGCAAAATGAATGGGCGCTGGTTAGAAGTCTCCTTTTGTCTACCTCTGTCTGAAATCAAGGACTCATTGTTTAAACTACTAAGAATCTCATCTGCAGCTCCACATTCATATCACAGCTCTGTTTATATTCCGCCCAATTAAACCGCACATTTTAGAGCATGAAATCTCTACAAAAAGTAGTTTGAACCTAGGCAGACTTTCTCTCACACACATATGTTTTCTCTATCTAGAATTCCCTTTTGTCTTTCACAGCATTTTCTCTACCACATGAAAAAAACGATTCAGTGTTGTGACCATAAAGCAACCCTCTTTTGACTCGGCACTAAAAGTAGCAGCCATAATGGCTGCTTTACTCAACAGGCAACAGTTGTAAACCAGCTTAAAGTGCAATGAAATAAACGTAACAGCGTTTCAGTACTGTGAAACTTAAAACAAAAAGCTCAAACCTGCAAAGGCAGCCAGAAGCAGTGTTAGGTCAATGTTGAATTATTGCAGCTTTCAAGTTAGCACTTGGTGGAATTGGATCTTTTTTATTGACCTTTTGTACCCTACACAGTGGTTAAATTCAAAGGTTCTTAAAGTTTGATCACAATTCCAAGTGGTACACTTCTTTCATACTGGCAGACGATAACAGCATAAAAGAGCAATAAACACATTTAGAGGGCCATTTGGCACAAGAGCATTACATTAAGATGTAATAATGTCTGCTTTGGGAGAGACAGAGAAAGTGAAGACCCAATAAGTTTTTTTTTTGTCCTTCTATTCAACTACGATACGGGTATATGAGCAGTTCAATCTGACCAATGGATCATGTGGCTCTCATTAATAATAGGCTAAATGTGTTGCAGATTTAGCTCAGTGGTTTCCAAAGACTCATAGCCCATAATATAATCAGCAAATGTAATCATAGCTTATAGAACAATGACTCCCCAATGGAGAAATGACCTTCCTAGCTCAATCGTTACCTCACAGGAGCTGAAAACACATATCTTTAAGAAAAGCTTCAGACCCCACTGTCCACTACTGTCTTATAAACCCCAAGTCACATCCCTGCCTCCCTCTCATGCCTCATCTGATTTTAAATACTGAACGTCTCCACCTGTCTAGTCACCCAATTCCCCTCTATCACACATTATAATGTTCTTTAGCAAAATAAATGTATTTCACCTAGTGTTTGGACAAGGACATGCCATCCCATACGGTTAGAAAACACAGCATGAATATGGAAAAGGTAAAGAACAAAAGACTAAGCTAGGTAGCCCATAAGTCCGTCTTCCTAACCACACCCACCTGCATCTCTTGGGCAACTCCAGAAAAAGTGTTTAAGCCCCATCCAGGAGTTTGGTTACAGAATCTGTACTGTGTGTATAGGTGGGAGCAATCTTGGGACCCATCAGCTATCAGTCTGGCGGCGATTTAGCCTCTTGAGGCATTGGCCAATATTTCCGGTGTAGCCAGCGGATATTCAGGCCAAGACTTCCTCGTAAGTGCGCCGGGTCCGATTGCCAACTTGAGACGTGAGAATGGCGTTGGGAGTTGAGAGACGACATCTCTTTTAAGATATCTGCATACAAATGCAGATAATTAATATAGCTAAATCATCTTCAGACGATAGCCGATGGATGCCGATATTGCATGTCAACCAAAGCTTGCCACCTTTTTTGCTCTCCACAGGGACTGTTTACCTGTATGCAACCAAAGCCAGCTCAAACATGATTCGTCAATACAGTGCTACTGTACTGTACTACTCAGACTACAAACAGAAACCATAACACTTCCTTTACCAAAATCTTGTCCCGTCGCCTACAGATTCTGTATTGATATCTGAAATAGAGATCAAGGTGAGAGCAACTATATCTAGTCAGTTTCACTCCACCTCCTGCACTAGAAGCCAGAGAGGCTTCCTGCACCAACCTTTATGCCTGCCCTTGTGGGTGGTGGGCCCATACAGGGGAAGTCCCCTTCTTTGTGCTGAGCCCGGCCAGGAACCATAGATATAGGCATGCCCACCAGCTAGTTCACCTTATGCCTGGCAATAGAAGGGGCACCTGGTATCTGTAGTTCCATGAAAGTACTACCTGACCCTGCTTAGTTTCTGAGATTGGATGTGATCGTCGATAATAGAGTTGTCAGGGTGGTTTACCTTAAGCTGTAGCTTATTTTTATTGAACCAACATTTTCTTCCAAATTCACCAGAAGAGATCTTGGATACACACACCACAGTTTGGTAGCAGCAGATGTATTATTGAATAATAATATTGAATTTAATGCTCAAACAATTTGTAGCAAAATTGCTACAGTTTCTCTATTTCCAGCTTCTCAAATTTAAGGATCTGCCGCTTTGCTCTGTTATAACATTGTAAATAGAATTTACTTGTGTTACTGGGACACAACAGACAATGTAAAGACACCACTTTGAGACTGCCAAATCGATTAATCCAAAAATGATAATCAACAGATACATTAATAATAAAAATAATCGTTAGCTCCATCCCCTATAAAATGCAGGTGCAGAGAAACTAAAGGAGCTGATTGAAAATAGAGAGGATAGCAGGAAAGATATATGGTTGCTTTACATGCTTTCATTCGTTGTTGCTGCTTTAGTAAAGGCAAGTTGTTTCAGAGTCTAAATAGCTGACAGTTTTATGCAAGTGGTGGAATTCCCTGTAGTGCTTCTCACCTCTTGTCATTCCTCTCCCATGTACCTCCCACCCATCCTCTTCTTTCCTTTACTTCTTCCTCTTCCCCCTCTGCTCCTCCCTTCCTCTGTCTTTCTTTGCTCAATGGTATTTTAAGCCCCCAACGTCACCTTCCAGGCAGCGCTGCCTGGAAGGAGACGTTGGGGGCTTAAAACACTGATAAACTCTTTCTTTCCTCTACTGTATTTTATTCTCAGTTTTTGTCCACCTCCTCCTCTTTCTGCTCTTACCACATGGAAAGGGGTTTCCAAATGTGCTTAATTCGGCCGAATCTACGTGGAGAACAAGAAGAGAGAGTGAATTATAGATGGATGGATGGAGACTGAATAATTAAAAGAAACCTAGGCAGATGGGTCTGCTTTGGGGCAGTTAGACAGCTCTCCTGTCATTCATGTTCAATCATCTTACAGAAAATGCAATTTAGGTTGGTATAATGGTATGCACGTGCGTTTATGTGTGTGTGTTTTTACTTGCATACATATTAGTGTGTGTGCACTCAAACATCCACGTATAATGATTGCCCAGGCGTGAGCGTGCAGACAGACTCTCGCTGTTTGTTTTGCCTTCTGCCTCCCTACAGCTAAATCTAATAGACACACAGACAGAACCGCCTGCTTGCTTGATGTATTCAAATTGCTTTGGTGAATAGAATGAATAATAGATGGTGATCGTATGTGTGTTTTGTGTCTTCAGTGTGTGAGAGCGGTGGCGGAGAATGGGGCTGTCCAAAGCAATAACATCAAAGCTTTCTTTGACTGTACAGTAATTGTTAACAAACAGAATAAGAGTTGTAACCATCTGTCTGTCTGTCTGTCTAACTAACTTACCTGTCTGTTGGCCTACCTGTCTGTCTTCTCATGTCTTCTTTGAAGTAACACCTAATAAGAGACTATCAGTTGTTTTATAGACGCTAATAAGAATTCCATTTCTAATGGAGTAGTTTTGGATATGGCTGAAGGCACACGGACACACAAACATACCGTAGTTTTAAGCAGCGTCCATGCAAAATATATGGCCGCCGTAGTGATTAACTGCTGCAGTTGACGAGCTAAATATGAACTTGCTAGCTGGCACAGGTAGTCAGTAACAACAGCTCTTGGAGCTTCTCTCTAATTCCATTCTACTGTTCTGTTCACTTCTCCCTGTCTTTGTCTTTGTCTGTGTTCACCATGAGACACTATTCAATAAAAAGTTATTCAAAAGGGAAAATACCAGTCAGTTAGCAAACTGGTTAGCTTAGCTTGGTCACTAATTCTCATGTCTAATTGTCTGAAAACCATTGCTCTGTTGTGGAACAGTTTTTCAGACAGAGGAGATTAAATAAATGTAAATTTTGCAACACAGCTAATTAGCTACAATAGTTTCCTCTATTTTGGACTCGCTGTCCCTTCAAAGGTCAGCACTGTCAAGACGGCGCAACATCGTATGTCAAAGTTCACCAAAGTTGAACTCTACGCAGAACATTCAAGCCGATTCAATTTGTCAGTTAGTAAATAGTCAGTTGTGTCAGTAATATGATGTGGCAAAAAATAAATATTAGTTGTGTCCCAAATCCATACTGTATAGTACTTCTATGAATTATAACCTACAAACTAGTCATTAAATGTATAGTAAGCGATGTTATTCCAATACACTTTTTGTCAAATTCAGCAAATATCTCATCACGTCACCTAGCTCTCTATTTTCTGTGTGCGCTGAAAAAAAATAATCTGGTGTTCCTACACAGCCCTGGCTGTGTACATGCAAAACAAACAGAAAGGTGCGCACGAGCCACACAACACTCAATCAGCAACAAGTGGCGCGTGCAAGCAAGTGACGGGGGCGGGTGGAGGCAGCGGCCGAGGCCAGGAGTTATCAACCAGAAGAGTTGGCTGAGAAACAGCAAAAGAAGAAAAGGACTATAGAATACAAATTAAAAAGAAGTATGACCGGGAAAGAAGGAAGGCCCTTGTTAACATCTGTAAGGCGTTTCAGCGCTGCAGAAACCTCCGTGATTTTAAAGAAATGAAAACTGACAAGGGCTCTCGTCGTTATGGACAGGTGAGTAATAACACCCTTGCTGTTTCCAATAGGTCCGTTTAACCTTGTCCGTTTGCCGTTGTTTGTGATGGCTGCTCCCAACTGGCTGGCTTTACAGCAGTAGCGACAGTTTGCTAATCCACAACCTAATGTGACAACACATTCTCACTCCCATCGCGTCAAAACAGTCAAGACGCTTGGTCAGGTGCCTTTGGTGTTCGTTACTGATGCAAAAAGTCTCCTTTAGCGTCATATATAGACGCGCTCGGTCGGGACCCTTGGCGTCACTTTTTGACGCTCTCGGGACTCGCGTCTGGCCCTTTGACGTCATATTTAGAAGCGCTTGGTCAGGACTCTTGGTGTCACTTTTTGACGCTCTGGTTTAGGTTAGGTTTCGGAAAAGATCCTGGGTGGGGTTAGAAAATGTACGTTTCAGTGACACGCAGGACAAGAACGGGACACGAACCCCGGTCACCTGGGTGAAAGTCCTGTGTTGTTTGACCCATCCACCACCCCAGCCTTCCTGCTTACGCAGCATTTCGGTCTTTCATACTACTCGTTACCGTTGGCGCTCTTCATACTATGTCATCTTACATCGCCATGGTCAAGCTGCTGCTATGCCCTGTGCGTCCCATACAGGCGTCTGTATGGGACGCACAGGGCGTAGCAGCAGCTTTAAAGGGTGATTTTTGCGTCGGTATCCGACACTGAGGGACACTGACCAAGCGTCAGTATGTGACGAGTTTGGAGCGGCAACGGGTTCGAATGTGAGCTATCATTGATTCTTCCATATTTTGTTTAAGTACAGACGACAGGATAATTAGGCCGATTTTAGCCCCGATTCACCCTTCCCGACAATCTTAAGGATGCTCCGATTATCGTAAAATAATCTGATCAGATATTCCTGCCGTGTGTGGTGTGTTAAGACTGCTCTCGTCTGCTCGGAAGGACGTCGGGACCGCTCCGATCTCAAATCGGGGATATCCAACATGTTGGATTTATTTGGCCCGATTTCTTCTCGTGCGTGGTGTCCCCCGGGGACAAACGAGCACGCAGCCTGTGTAACATAAATAAAGTCGATGGGCATAACTACATCCACAACTGCAGTCCACCAGAGTACATGGAAACGAATATATGAACGTTTATTAATCTGTGTGATACCTAACGACATTTCTATGAGAAAAAAAACAAATCACCTCCATATCATGATGTAGCTGAGTATAGTCCATGCTCGAGTTGTCTTCTTTGACCATCGCCTTTTCTTTTGATAACGTTTATTTTCGGTTAAAAAACACACTACAAACTATCGCCACTGCATCCTCTTCGTCCGCAATGATTGTTTACTCTGAAGTCACGTTTGATCTCGAGGGATTTTGCGAGATTTCCCGTCTGACCTGGGAATGCTCGGGAGTCAAATCGGTTCGTGTGTGATGTGTTGATTTTGCCGTGTGCTGCGCACCACACGCTGTACGACCAAAACTGTTAGACCCGTGATTTTTTATCACCGTGTGTGGGGTCTCTCAGGATTGGAAAATCGGCCGACAATTTTAAAATCGTCCCGTGTGAACCAGGCTTTAGTCAGCAGAGACACTAACAGAAGTGGTTGCTATGGCAATGTGCGCCCATGAATCTGGGGGGCAGAGATTCTGTTGGCAGTTGAGTTCAAATAGCAATCTTTGCGCAGCATCGCTTACTGCACCTTTTAAAGTATACTGTTTTGGCAGGTCGGACACATGAAATAAATTGACTTTTTGTACCAAGTTTTGTAAGACCAGTGAAATGAGGTGACGTCAATCAGTCGACAACTTTGGAAAGCTGCTGCCGATGCAAATTTGGAAAGTCAGCAAAGAGAAAGTGAACTGTTCAATGTTTTTGTTTTTCAAAGTTGTCCCTGGAGCTGTTTCACCTCTGTCTTACTTAAAAAAAAAATTCCAGCTGTGTGCATGTCCTGCAAATTCTGTTATGATTTCAGTGCAGAACAATAGTGTCTATTAACAGTACATCTGAGTGTTCTTAGTGTAATTGCGTCACTTTTGCAGTGTGACACAAAATGGATGGATAGATGTCTTATACAGTTAAAACCCTGTTAGAGTTGGTATGTAGTTTGGAATTAGTACACATCAACTGTTCTAGTGTATTTGTGTGTATATTAACAACATTTAAATCTGTGGTTTTGAAATTAGGGGTCTGGGCCGCCACATAGAATCAGTAAAAACCTGGGGTCAAAAGATGATTAGCAGGATATTAAAGCAGAAAAATACAGTTTTGTGAATTCCTGAATAATTTACCTCTAAAATTATTCAAATACAACAAGGGGAAAAGATAATTCTTTGTTTGGATTGATCATAAATGGTAGACATATGCAACCGATGATGAGCAAGTAAACACTGCTTCATTCTAAGGGTTCTCAAGCTGAAAAGACATTTTAATTGACAGAGAAACAGCATTTTGAGAGTATACACAGATAAAAAAGAACATAATGTGAATCACAACAACATTAAATCTCCTAAACACAGAATACAATAGCATGCAATCAACAGGCAAGGACAATACATACTTAATGCAAGTGCAGTAAGTGCTATGAATTGTCTTGCAGCCTCTGAAGACATAAAGTAGTTCTACATATTATATATATATATATATAACATCACATATAAGTGTCTTGCAAAAGGACACTTCAGCTGACGGCTTTTCAGGGAATCCAACCAGAGCACACCTAACCACTAGACTAGCCAACTGTGAAGTACACAGAGGTGGTACAAAGAAAGAGACCAAGACAAAGAGAAAAGTTGCGTTCACTGTTTCTGTAAAACTCCCACAGTGGAGAAAATGAAGGCATGCACAGTGTTCCAAACAGGAAATGGATGGCACACCCGTTGTCTGCCAGAAAACAGCCTTTTCTCCAGTTCAGTGAAATGCTCCTAGGGATTACTGTGGTTTCTGTTCAGCAGGAGGTTTTCTGAGGTCACATGTCTGAATTAAATTGGATCATATTGCAACCTGCAACGTGTACTTTCAACTTGGCTGGGAAAAGTCACCAGGAACTTGCTGTTGCTGTGATTTTGTTTGTAAACGTCTCTCTCTTTCTCTCTCGCTCTCTCTCGCTCTCTCTCTCTCTGTGTGTGTGTGTGCGTGCGTGCGTGCGTGTGTGTGTGTGTGTGTGTGTGTGTGTGTGTGTGTTTTGCTCCACCACATAGAGCAGTGATGATGATAGGGTAATTAGGTTGCCGATGTGGCTGCCTGCTCGCAGAATAGGTCAGTGACATCAATCACAGAAACCTCCAGAACGCAGGCCCGCTGGGAGACTGTAGACACTGTGTGTTTATGTGCGCGAGTCTGAGAGAGACAGCGGGAGATGTTATTGTGTACGCTTTTTCATTTACTCTTACGGGTGTGGGCTCACTCTATATGATTACAGAATCTTGTGTTTGTCCACCCTGAAGATGTATTCACAATGTAACAAAGAAGCCACATCTTTCTTTACACTGTCCTTCTCTCATTGTAAATGCGAATAGAAAAAGGAAACCAAATCAACGTTTTAGCGTCACATCTTTCAGGCATAAGAAGAGCTGCAAATTGGGCTCTATTAGTTGTAGTTAGTAGTTTCTTCCCTCCTCTGTGACAGTAAACTGAATATCTTTTGAGTTGTGGACAAAACAAGACATCTGAGGACGTCATCTTGGGCTTTGGAAAACACTGATCAACATTTTTTACTATTTTCTGACATTTTTTACACCAAACATCTTATCGATTAATCGAGACAATTATCTACAGCTCTAGACATGAGACAAATCTTTTTAATATATGTGTATATTTTTTAAGATTATCTTTTTGGGCTTTTCCGCCTTTAATTGACAGGACAGCTAGGTGAGAAAGGGGAGAGAGGGGGAAGACATGCAGGAAATCGGCACAGGTCGGACTCGAACCATGGACCTCTGCGTCGAGGCATAAATCTCCATGTATACGTGCGCCTGCTCTACCCACTGAGCCGACCCAGCCACAAGAGAGACAAATCTTTTTAATTTACTACCTGACAAAAACAGCTGTTGCCCAAAATTCTGTGTTCATACATAACATTGCTTCATTTTCTTATTTGTTTCCATTTGTACTGTTCTGCCTATAAGGACTTTAAAGTATATTTATGCCAATGTTTGCATTCATCCCTTTGTTTTCCTTATGAAAAACACATAGGCATAATTTACAGGGGGGATGGGGGGTTACACCCCCCCCCCCCAATAATCCAAACTGGCCAGTGCAACCCCCACCATAAAAAAACAAAACCTAAATAAAGACATTTGCACCATAAATTGATGTAGAAACATTCACCAGAATGCGGAACATGAAGTGTTTGATGCTCAAAATTTAATTTGTGCTCAAAAGTGGAGATCTCAACCCCCTCAATGTTGAGCCCAAAGTTACGCCCTCCATTTGGGCATCTTATGCAAACCACCATAATGAATGCAACCTGTCTCCGTTGAGTTACCATGACACCTGCTTTTCAAGTCCTTTTTTGTACACAAGTTGACCCTCCCACATGTTGACATGGCATTCTGTAGTCAGCCCTTGGCATGACTCATGTTGTTTAGCGAGGGACTGATGCAGAATTACAATGCTGTCAACACTGAAGATGGAGATGTCAGAATCTCAAACATTTACCACACCAGAGAAAAAACAGAACATAGCTGCAAGCAGCCATTTGACAGGACAAGCAACACATTTATAAATAAATCACTTCTGCAAGCTCCATTCAAGTCCTTGAGAGTTTGGAGACTGAAAATGTTTGTTGAACAGAACCAATAAGATAATCTATATAATAATGACCAAAACAGTGGTTAGAAACATTGTTTTTAATATGAGATGGGATTTTACAACACAGAAAAGTTAGGACACGCTAGTCCAGTATCCAGAGGAATTTGGTCTGTATAGGACGGATGCTGAATCACCATTTGCGTCCAATGCCAACGTTCAGTTCCAACATAGGAAGTAGTATACCCTGTATTTGTCATAACCATGATCTTTTCCTAACTCTAACTAAGGCTGGGCAATATGGCCAAAAAATTCAATCTCCGATTTTCTTTACACACTTTATTTATGATATTTACACACTGACTATTGATGAAGTACCTTATACAACCTAGGGCTGTCAAAACTGGCCCAAAATGACGTTTGAATATTCGTTCTAAATACACACAGCGGTTAGTCTGGCTATCACCAGACCAAGCTCAATCTTTTAAGATTGAACATCAGTCTGGGGAGTCTGCTCTGTATTTTCTACTGCACGAGAGGCGTAATCAACGGGCATAGTTCAAATGACTCTGTATGCAGTTGGATAGTCCTTCAACCAATCAGACCAACGATCCGGGTGACGTAGCAGCGACAGCGGCATCAACGGGTTGCTGCCATGGAGTGCTGCGCTTCGGTGGCCGGCTTGTTGAATGTAAACAAAAAGCTGCTTGGTCATTTCTCTATCGTCATCGTGTTAAACCCGCCAATAGTGTGCCAGATGGAAATTTGTAACGGAATCAGGATAGATAAACGTACAGGTTTCCAGCCTGAGCTGCAGGGCGAAATCAAATCGCCGGCAGATCGAGGTTTGAATATATTCGTATATCTATTTGTGTTCGCATTATGTCCATAAGAGGGCAAACCAAAAGAACGGGAGGCACAACTACTTGTATAGATATATTTATTTCAACAAAGATGTTTTTTTAATTTAAACATAGTAAGTTAGACCTTTCTCTCTCTGGAGCGTGCAGGAGGCAGGACATGACGCTGATTACATCGCGGCCACGCAGCCGTTTCGTCATTTGGTCATAAACAAGTTTCTAGCCGTTCCATGGATCTGTCTGACGATATTGGCGTAAGCTCTTACCGACCGAAATGTACGAATCTCGTTCTCCTTCCGGTTAGACATTTTCGTAGGCCTCTTTGTGCCGTCTTCTTCTTCGCCCTCGTTGTTTGTTTACTTCCGAGCCACATAATAGAAACGTCATCAACCGGCCCACTCGCTCCCTCTTCCTGACCGGCTGGGCTTAATCAGACATGCAGACAGTTATGCAGCAGCGGCCCACGAGAGAATGCGTGAGGCAGACAGACGTGGTTATGCTGCATTCACTTCTCTCTCTCTCTCTCTCTCTCTCTCTCTCTCTCTCTCTCTCTCTCTCCTCTCTCTCGATATTTGAATATAAATTTTCATATTCGAATGTCTGTTTTTTTTATACAATTCAAATATATATTCGAATTTAGAATCTTTGTTGACAGCCCTAATACAACCCCACTTCAAAAGATCCATCCAACTATAGCTTTAACCATAATGTAGTTGCCATGTGCAGATATTGCAGAAAGCATCAATTTAGATGTAAAAAAACCAAACCAAAAAACATCCACTGTCTCAATAATTGGGATGTACTTTAGAAAAAAACTTTACACATTACAAAGTTAGCTAAGCAAGAGTTTTGTCTTAACAACAGTTAGAAAACCTGAAAGTCTGAACACATTTGCAAAAAAAGGATCCAATATGAGACTCTGGTACTGCAGTTTCAGATCAACATTTAAAACGTCAGATGGAGAGCTCTTTCTTCCACCCTGCAGCACCTGTTAAGCCGAGCGTGGCTCGTCGATGATGAATCCTTCAACACCGAGGACCTCTGTCCTCTCCGACCGGGTCATGCATGACGTTTGCTGAGCTCTGCCTCATAGCTTCCAGCTTATTTCAAAGGTGAAATGCTGGAGAGAGAAGTTCAAAGACCTTGCATGCTAAATCAACCCTCAGTCACACTGAATCCAATAGGGAATAAGCAGCCTGTGGTATCTGCATTTGATTTCCTAATTATGCCGCTATTGCATTTGTAAGCATAACGTCATCATTAGTTTATGGTTATTGCACCTCATAAGAGACTGGATGAGCTCAGTGTGTCAGTTGTACTGGAGCCATGTGCTGAGCTGTGCTGTTTGGAGGGGTTTGGAGGGGTTTCCCTTTCTTCTGAAGTCTCAGAGGGACCATGTGGGGTTTTTTTGACCACCAAAATGAAAATGAGAAGTACACCATGGATTTAATCTTCTTCCCTGCATAGATCCAAACAGTTGGGAATCTTAACATGCACTGTGTGTACCTTGAAGCACCGGTCTGCAGTACCGAAACTATGTATAAGCTATTGACAAATCGCAAATATAGAAAAGGGTTTCATGTGACAAACAAATCTTCAGATTTTTCATATTCCAGTGTCAGTTTTCTTTCCCAATTTTTTTTTCAGTTTTAAATTTCATTTCTGTCACTTGTGAGGGGTTTGAGAGGAGGGGGCAAGGAGAGCGTGATTTACATGTAACCTGGAGAAAATGTCAGTCCACTGCTCATAAGCTCACCTGGAATTCACCTGGAACTTCCAGACAGCAAGTATGTAAAGTCTGTTTCTCTCTGTCGTTGTTAATTCACATAGAACCGGGCTTGTTAAAATTAACTGACATTGTGCAGAGTTCCGCTGTAACAAGCACTAATGTTAGCTAATGTTAGCTAATTTTATTGGCTGTAGCTAACGTTGGGCTCTTTGTGAAAAACAACAGCAGAGACATACGGACTTACTTGCGGTTTGGGAGTTCCAGGTGAACTTGTGAAAGCTGTTGCCGTAGAATGTGAAGTCATGCTAAGCTTAGTGTGAGCATGCTAATATTTGCACAAAACACAATGAACAGCTAAGGCTTATGCCGTCATCATTTTGAAGCAGTGTTGCCAACTCTTTTCCATTGAAAGTAGCTAGCACTAGCTCCAAAAGTCTAGACTAAAGCGTGATTTATGGTTTTGCGGAGGCTTTTCGCCATAGCCCACGTAAGTGGCCTGAAGTTAATACTTGTGTGTTGGCGTGTGCGTTGATCACTTTCAGAAAATAGCTGGTCGCAGAAGTCGCCAGATGACGTCATATGCTCATTTGCATATTGGTGACGTCATCATGTATCATGTGTGGATGCTTGGTGGCACAGCTTAGTGGCTGTGTCTGCAGCGGACTACTGCTCACGGCCGAAGGGGAGAGGGTGAGAGACCCCATGCTGTTGGCAAAATAGCCGTGTACTGTGATTACTCCGTGCAGCATTCATGGAAATAACTTACAATTTTAAATCTCGCTTTTCTCCTGATGGTCTGAAGTCGCTAAATTTGTCGCTAGTCACTTTTTAGAAATGAAATCGCTTGAGGGTCTGAAATGTCGTTAAATCTAGCAAGAAAGTTGCCAATTTGGCAACACTGTTTTGAAGACATCTGGTCATAAACTAAAGTGTTAAGACAAATTTTTATCAGGATGAATTGTAATAACTTTCGTGGTCCTTTAACTTTCCATCTACCGCCATCATCAGGTCAAATCTGGGCAATGTCTAATACTTTGGTTTATGACCAACTCAGCTGATTATTCCTTTATTTCCTTATAACTTTATTCCTTTATTCAGATCCCCATTAGCTGCTAACAATGTAGCAGCTACTGTACCTGGGGTCCACATGCAACAATCACATCTTTGCGTTGTGCTAATTAGCATGCTAATGGCTTATGCTAAATTAAGATGGTGAACATGGTAAACACTATTCCTGCTAAACATTAACATGTTAGCATGTTGTGAGCATGTTAGCATTTACCTCAATACACCACTGTCCGTAAGCACCACCTCACATAGCTGCTAACATGGCTGTAGGATCTAAGTCTTGTTGTATTTCAAGCAGCATCATTTCGCTACTTCAAATGGTGGGTTCACATGAATAGTGATTCCTTTTGATTTTTGTATTTCTAAGGCAATGTTTTTTCGAAAATATTTAATTGTACTACACAGATCAGAGGATAAATAAAACCCTAAAATAGTGAAGCTATGCATTTCTTAAAACCTCAAGGTTAGGCCGTGAGGAGTGCTTGGTCTTCATCCTGCTTAAACAGTAAAAAAACAAACATCTAATTCAGGCTTCAACTGCTATTTTCATTTAACAGTCACATATTTTTTTCCAGTGATAATAATAATTGCCCCCTCTAATCCACCAATACATTTGTAATTAACTGGTGGAAAAGTTTATCTTTGTGAGTACAGGAAGGACTTGAATTATTCTTGGGGGGAAAAAAAATCTGCCATGTCAAGGATTTGAGCTCCTTGATGCATGCAGACAAGACAACACACACACACACACACACACATACACACACAGCAAGAAGCTGAGCCGTCAGAAAAGGGACAATTGTAAGCAGAATGGCAGATTAATTTGTGGGGTGTGAGGTGCTGTGTGTGTGTGTGTGTGTGTGTGTGTGTGTGTGTGTGTGTGTGTGTGTGTGTGTGTGTGTGTGTGTGTGTGTGTGTGTGTGTGTGTGTGTGTGTGTGTGTGTGTGTGTGTGTGTGTGTGTGTGTGAGTCCAGGTATATATGGGAGATAGAGAGAGAGACAGACAAACTAACCAAGCAACTAAACCAGCCATGTGCTGCAGCAGTGTGGTGCTGAGTAAAAAGCTGTACAGCTTCTGTTAATGCTGCACTCCAGAGAGTTTGTCACTCAGGAAGTACATGGTAGTAAAGAGGCAGAGACATAAAAAGAGAGGTTAATCTAAACTCCTGCACCAACAGATGCTGACACAGTCCATCCACTTTTTTTTTTGTCATTTCTCTTCATCTTGCACTCCCTTTCTTTGTCTGAAGTCTTTCAGCTTTTAGTTTCAATCATTATCTGTGGATTCTTCTTTTTCCTTTCTATTGAGACTTTGAAAGTAGTTGCTACAGTATGTGTGCAAGAACGTTCTAGTAAGTGTTACCTGCTGGGTGTTGATAGTCGATTCATTTTTAAAGGGCAGAACGTGTGTAAAAGTGCAGAGAACCTAGGCTAGACCATGTCATAGGTTATAAGCTACACACCAACCCTGCCCTAAACTGATAAATACTAGGGGTGCACCGATCCGATATTAAGATGAATATGTATTTAAATTGGGTCATTTATGTAGTAGAAATGTTAATATTTTTTAGAAATTGGTGCCTTCTAGACCAAGAAAAGCTAGAAAATGTGTTTTTGGCTCATGTGGACGAAAGACAACAACTCCCAGAATGAACTTGCTTCGCTTCCCTACGAGGCCACTCCCAAGCCACGCCTACCGGTTACAGAGAGGCAGTCAAGTCAAGTGGGTTTTATTGTCATTTCAACCATATACACTGTATATAGTAAAACGAAACGTTTCCCCGTGGCTCAAGTGGTGTTACACATTTAAAATATATAAAAACGACATTATATAAAAACGACATTATATAAAAACGACATTATATAAAAACGACATACGAGACAGGCTACATTTAGTGCACACACTGTACATAAAGTGCAAGCATTTAAGACAGACAAGGGACAGGGCATAAGTAGACTTGCTTTAAATCATTGTTAAAAACTCATTACTTTTCTTTGGCTTTTCCTTCGAGTTAGGTTTGTTATTTCCTGGTAATTTTTATTTTATTTTAATTTCACTATACCTCGTATACTGTATATTACACATGTTTTATTGTTGTATAAAATGTATGAGCAGTAATTTGTTGTTGTTGTTTTAACCTGTGAAGCACCTTGGTCAACCATGGTTGTTTTTAAGCGTGCTATATATAAATAAATTGATTGATTGATTGATTGATTGTAACAGAGCACTGATTGTTATAAGTTAGGTTCACTGTGAGTTGAAGGAGAATATAAGAACTTTCTTGAGATTTGCGTGGTTGAAATCACCAGCAACAATAAATAGTCCATACAGATCTGCGCTTTGGAGCTCACTGATAGCTCTGTAAAGTCCGGCTAACGCATTGGTAGCATTAGCGCTTGGTGGGATGTAAACACTGAGTTTAAACACAGCCGTGAATTTGCATGGAATGTAGAATGGTCGGCATTTAACAGTCACAAACTCCACCAGCGGTGAGCAGTAGTTGGATACAAGCACCGCATTTCTGCACAACTCCGTGTAAACATACACAGCCCACCTCCACGAGTCTTACCCGACAGAGCAGCATCTCTGTCTGCTCAGAAGGCTAGCAGGCCTGGTAGCTGGATAGTGGAGTCCGGTACACTGTTGTTCAGCCATGTTTCCACAAAAACAAAAACTCAGCAGTCTCTGAACTCACGTTGAAGTTGGATGTAGTCCAGTCTGTTGTCTAATGAGCGGACATTTGCAAGCAGGATGGATGGGACAGGTGGCCGGCTAGCGTTAGCTTTCCACCTAGCTCAAATCGAGCGACAGCGCTGAGGTTCTGGTCTCCGTAGCAGGCGAAGCTTGCGTAGTGTGTTGAGTATTCCGTCTGTAATAAAGTTTCCTGCATATTCTCCAATCTGTACCAATGTATCCCAGTGGTACACGTGCGGTAGTTTGAATGCACATAATTGCAAGGTTGCTGCAGAAAAGAGAGAGCCTGTTAGCTTAGCTTCAAGATGGCTGACACTGTTTGGACATTCTGTGAGTGAGGTCCCACCCCCTATGGGGTGAAACATTGAAAACATGCGGAACTAGCTGCTGTCTAGCCTGTGGACAAAAATGCCTCCGATGACAAGAAACGATGATTTTTGCATCATCAGAGTTTTTTTTCCAGACACAATACAGAGATCTCTCGCCTCAGGGGGACATGAGGGAGGGAAGCACGGTCATTCAAAATACTACCGGGTTTCTACTGATACAAAGCTTAATGCTAATCGGTGAAGTATCCCTTTAAGTTACAAGAATGCTTATCTGTAAGCTATATCATTTACTTACCTATTAGGAATAATAGTTCATTGCCTTACCCTGTTTCTGAAGTTAGCTGCTAATAAGGGATGTTCCAGAAGGAACTGAGTTTTGAATCAGAGTATGTTCCGCAGACCGGATGACGAATCTAGCTAAGTTAGGCCGAAGAAGTTGCTAGCGAGAGAGATGTGAAAGTAACTAAGTAACTTGTAAAGATGTCATGCCTGCCCGTTTGGATTAAACTTGCAAACATATTTGGATGTTGTGGACATTCAGTTCTTCCTTAGAAGATACAACAAATACCATGGGCACCCATGGTAATGATGGTAATAGAAATTGTTGGAGGTGTTGTTACCATTAGAATTCTTCACCACGATAGTTAATCTACACCAGCACATCTCTAGTCAGGAGCAATGAGAAAACCCCAAATTACAGTATATAATCTTATTCTCCTCAAAGCTGAATAGAAACATACTAACAAAAGATCAAATAAAATGCAAAGAAAGCTCAGTCCTCCTTCACTGCTAGTCAAAGAAAATTTGAGAGAGAATTGAGTGGTTTTAGCAAAATTCGTGAGCTTAGAATTATAAGGTTCTATCTCCGTTTAGGGTAGTTCTGAGATATTGAGCATCAAAGTTTTTACATCCCAGCTGGCAAAACTGTTATGTAGTATAATCTACTGTTAATAACTAACAAAATATTTTTTTTACAAAAATAACACCACACAGGCATTAATAAACACCTAATGGATCAGATTATGTCAAAAACTCAATTTCGACCAAAAGTGGAGATAGAACCTTATAATTCTAAGCTCACAAAATGGCCTACTGCATGTCTACGTCCAAGTGACGATTACCTGTAGGGAGCAAATGAGGAAAATAGCCACAAAGTCTGCTGGGTGAGAAATTGGGGGTTGTTAAATGGGTTTAGAAATGAGAGGCAGCTTTAGCTTCCTGTTTCCTACCAACGGTGTCATCTGACCATGGCTGCTTTATTTCTATAACAATTCTCCTCAAAGCTGAATAGAAACATACTAACAAAAGATCAAATAAAATGCAAAGAAAGCTCAGAATTGTTCCCTTGTTGGCATAAAAGTTACCAGAGGAACCGAAAGAAATGTGCCACATGTGCTTTAATGAGAATGATCAGAACAGTCGAAACACGTCTTAGCAGACTTCCTGGACACAAAAGCTTGCCGTATAACTGAGGCTAATCTGACTGTCTAGAGTTATAGCTGTGTGTTGGTGGCCTTTCAGTGTTGGAAAAGATTACAGTCCTCCGTCATCAATCTGTCATCAATAATAATCACACTGATGCTGATTCCACCTCCACACATTCTGCTCCTGCTGCGTCATCACATCAGAGGCTTACAGGGCCAACACTCTGGGTGTCAAGATGTTGAATCAGATTAGTTTCATTTGAAATAATGCCTAAATCTTGCTGTGTAGCTTTCAGGATTTCAGTATCAGTGTGTTTTCATGCAGTTAAAAAAAACGATTATGTTGCAATAATCCATATTATGGGCAATACCCTGGTTTCTCAACCGCCATGTAAACACCTCACCCTGGTTAAAATTGGAGTTCTCATACTCCGGTTTAAAGACCTAGAGAAATCCTTTAGTAACAGAGGTATTCCTGCATGTCTACACCTTAACTAGAGTAAAATCGGGTTAAGCGTTAAGCTCCGTAGGTTATAACTGCCCCTCCCCACTCAGCTGCAGTGTTTTGTTTTTTTTAACTTTTTTTACTTGAATTTTAACAAAAAGTGACACAACACAGTGAACAAAGTGAACACAGCATAGTGGAACTTATATGTCACTTCCCCTCAAGTCCCCTACCCACCCGCAAACCAACCTAGTACAGGTCCAAAATGGGGACAAACACAGACTCATGCACAATGACAAACACAACAATGAAAGGCCTTTGATTGCTTCTGTGATCGTCTCCATTGTCCTTTTGTCTGTTTGTTTTTTTTCTTACACGTTCTTGCCTTTCCTGTACTTTTCCTCAGAAAGAACTTAAAAGGGTCAAATGTCAGTCCTGAGGAAAAAGGCAAGCTGGATCAGTTTCAATTTCAGCAGCAGTAGGGGATTGCAGAGGAAGCTGTAGCCTGGTCGTATCTGTGGGGGATTGTGGGGCAATGAGATTCCCACTAAAGCAATTTAGGGCTTTATCAGCACTAGCCAATCACTGTGGCCACTGTGGAACGCCGAGGACCATCCATCACAGCAGAGAGAGCAGGGCCTGGGACACCTCTGTCACTAGATAATGCATTGTGAGGAGAGAAGGGGAGAAAAACGTTCCAAAAGGAGGGTAAATGTCTTCCACTGTCCTTAAAGGACCCATCTTTTTTCAGTCTGATGTAAGGCGGCACTTGTACGGAGCAGCAAAGACGGAGACAAAGTGAAAAACAGTCCATAACAAAAAAATACAGAACTTACCCAGAAACTTTAAACTCTTCCAACACTCTAACAACCATGTTTTTCTATTAGCCTTAGCCAAATGCCAGCATCACCAATAAGGCCTGAGCACTGAGAGCCAGAGGGCTCAATGTCCACCTTCACCCAGTCTGGAGCAAATCCCAACACTCAGCCACTGGAACACTGGGTTTGATTAATGCCCTGGCTCCTCCAACTGTTAACAAGTGAGAGAAATGGAGAGCCAGAGGATAACAACCCGAACAGAGAAGAAATAAATGAGCAGCGAATGGGTGTTTAGAAGAACACTTTTCTCATGAGGTTTTCCCCCGGCAAAAGCAGCCGCAGCAGCTGCCTTTAAACTGGAAGAGAGACCTGGCAATGGGATGTGAGGTTATATTCCACCTCTGACAGAAAGAATTGAGGCTCGACAAAAGGAAATCCACCACAGAGATTAGAGTGATACCATTTCAACTGAAATGAGGCTCTGCAGCAGCCAATCTGAGTTCCAGTGAGAGATCGGAGAAAAAAGGGGGGAAAAGCAGAAGATGTTTTATTTTTTCTGAATTCAATATGAGATAGGTAATATAATAGACCTGATCTAACAGCTAGTATATATATTTTTTTTATTGGCAATAACATCTGTCCCTATACAGTATGATGAAAGATAAAAAAACAAGCCCTTTTTAATAAAAATGTCTATCAGATAGATGTTGTTTTTTTTTGTGTTTGCAAATAAACCACGTTTAATCTTCAGCACCAGGTTCTCTGACATCAGAAAATGGGAGATAACGTTCACTTATCTAAATAATATAACACATATTTCTGAGAACAAACATTAGTATCAATACCTGAGACAGAGTATGAAATTAAAGTTTTGAAGATGCATAGCTAAACCGTATCAAATCTACACATTGCCAAGACTGAATATAAAAGTATGGCATTAAATAGGATCTTACAGCAGCAAACAATTGCTTGCTACTATTGTTAGTTTGTCATATCAATGTTGTGATTAGACCAAGGAGGACAACTTGTGTATGTGAAATTTGGTGTTATTAGCCTATTTTCCCATTTTTCATTTGGGGAGATCTGTACATGTTGGATTGCTGTGTGTTGATGTGTCCAACTTGGACTTTTGAAAGTTGAATGTCACCTCAGTCCACACTTTTGTGTTCTTACAAAGTGATATATCAACCTCAAAATGATATTGTGTTAAGACTACTACTAAATAATGGAAATGCTCTCGTAACATTTTCGAGTCAAGAAAAAAATAGGTGTTCAGAGCACAATGCCATGGTTGTGCTGGGTTTTTTTTAAATGCCAAAGAAGGGTTTGATTTTGCCACGCTACAGACCACAGATCCAAGAAGATGCCATTTCATTAAGGTGTTTGTTAGGCGCGGACATTGGTTTCTGTCTCTCTGATGGATATATTGGATGTTTCTCTGGCTGTCTGGGCGTGTCATCTTGAGGAAGAAGGTCCACTGGTGTTATCTGCTCAAAGAGCTGCAGGATGTACTGTATGAAAAGGTGATATAATGTTGGCTGTGTTATGAGTCCAGAAATGTACTTAACATTATGACCAATAACGGTTTTTGAGGAAGTGTTAAAGTGACAACCCCCCTTCACTGCTAGTCAAAGAAAATTTGAGAGAGAATTGAGTGGTTTTAGCAAAATTCGTGAGCTTAGAATTATAAGGTTCTATCTCCGTTTACGGTAGTTCTGAGATATTGAGCATCAAAGTTTTAAACCCCCCCCCCCAAAATTTTTTTTAAAAAAAAAAAAAAAAACACAAAAAAAAAAAACCAGACTTTTACCCAAAAAAAAAAAAAAAGGAGATAGAACCTTATAATTCTAAGCTCACAAAATGGCCTACTGCATGTCTACGTCCAAGTGACGATTACCTGTAGGGAGCAAATGAGGAAAATAGCCACAAAGTCTGCAGGGTGAGAAATTGGGGGTTGTTAAATGGGTTTAGAAATGAGAGGCAGCTTTAGCTTCCTGTTTCCTACCAACGGTGTCATCTGACCATGGCTGCTTTATTTCTATAACTTTTATATTATCCTGCCAATAGGGGGTCAGATCAGAAAAGGCTTATGTTAAAAAGAAGAAAAAAAACCATTATTTTGCAAAGCACACCTTAAACACAGTGTTCTGCAAATATTATATTAAGTGGTGTTCCAGTAGTTAACCACTATGACTTCATGTGTTTGACTTGGGGACCATTTCTGTTAATTTCCATTCCTGGCTTGTGTGTCTGTCTTCGAGTTAAACACCCATCTTCCATAAAAAGATGAACTCCCCTTGTCTTGTACCCAGTAATGTGTCTTTATGTTGATATATGCCGAGCAACTCTGCTCAGGATTGATGAACTTGGCATTCAAAGATGATGTTTCTCATTGGCCAAAGCTTTCTCTCTTAAGAGATTGCTTGACTTGTTTTCCCAGCAACCACATTATATTTGCTGGATACTCAGTGATGTGTGTAGGGCTGTGACGATAACCGCATCACCGCAATACTGGCAGGGACGTGACACTTTTTCTGCTGGTGAAAGTTACATGTGCATATGTCGTGTGATATGAAATAGAATGAACACAATAATCACTGTTTAGTTATCATCATTCACTGTCTTCTATCCTATGTTCAAGAGATTATGGAGATAAAAAACTGAAGTTGCTCGTCACTTCAGATTTGTACAAGAGGATGGACAGTCCATTAATTATACGGGGGATTTCTTTTGTGTTCCCTATTATTATGAATTATTTCTAGGCGTAAGAACTTGTGATATCCACAGGTAACGTTCAATTGAATATATAAAACAGTAGAGAAGGGAAGGACCCAGCCAGACATTTCTCCGTTCTCTGAGATGGACGGCATAGCACTGCAGTGTTTTACCATTGCACTTTACACTGCATAAATTAGCCTAGCAGCTAGCGGCGTTTCCTTCTGCTTATAGCTTAATCCCGACAAAACACCACGGTTTGACATTTTTGTAGCCAAACATTGTTAAAACTGAGCATCTTATATTGGTAGAGAGAGCACAAGTTAGCGGACTGTCGAGTCGCCCTAGACCGCTGGGCTGCGGAGCCTCTGCTATGCCCTGCCCTCGGCAAGCCTATTTTATACAGTCTATGGGCAAAATACATTTAAAAAAAAAAAAAATCTTCATTGACAATAGAACTTTCTGAACTGTCTGTGAAATAGATCAGAGACGAGGAGAGACAGCAGTGTAAAATGACAGCAAAACGCAGTTAACACTCACACTGAGCTGAAATGGATGTGTTCATGTTGTAAGGTTTAATGAAAGGTTGTTTATTCTGTTACTCTACTTTATGCTTTTTCTTTAAATACTGTAAATGTTTTTTTGTTTTTTTTGTGGAGGTGGGGTAGAGGGGCGCAATTATGGAACCCACTGCAGTTCTAGGCAAGACCCGCCCTACGCAGCAACCCGATTGGTTGAGGTTAGGTATTGACTTCAAGTAGTTGAGGTTAAGATAGCCCATTGGTCAGGGGATAGGACCTGAATAAATTGGGTTCCGTTACCTCGCGCGAGCATGTACGCCTGGACAATCGTAGTGCGCGGATGCTACTGAAGGGCGGGTCTTGCCTAGAACTGCAGTGGGTTTTCGGTTAACCACCACACTGTGGCGATACGTTGCTTCTTCATTGCCGAAAGAAAAAATCCATTCTGTCACAGTCCTACATGTATAACGCAGGGTAGGCATCATGCAGTAGATTCAGGTGATCACGCTGTCACACCACGAGTAGGATTTCACCAACTTTGGGTCTTATTTCACTTGTCCTGAGATGTTCTATTTCTTCCTCTATTTCTCTCTTTCGTTAGGTGACTGAGCTGAGCTGTTCTCTGCAATTTTCTATGCCCCAAGGAACTCTCAGTCTCTCTCATGTTTCACCACCAGACTGGAGGCACTCCATAGGCAATTGTAGAGTGAGGAGTTCATGCACTCGTAATGAATGACGCCGCTACCTCCTTTGGCCTTTAACTCAATCCTGAAATAACTGCCTAGCCTCTCAAAGTGAAATAAAATGCAGTGTTTCTTGACTGACAGTGAGCTGTGCAGGATTTCCATGCACCTGACTAGTCCTGAAAGACGGTCTACCTAGGTTGACCCTCAGGATGGGAAGGAAAAGTAATTTAGCATTGTGGCGCTCCACAGGATGACTCACTCCTCCTCTGCCAGAACCAGATGAGAGGGGAACTTCCCTTCTTTCTTCCTTCAGTGACTCCTGTCTCTCCACTCCTTTCTCAGTGTTGACGTTTCCACAGCATGATGAGCGCCCGGGTGATATTTATGTCATGCTTCTTTTTCCCCTACCGGCACAGTGTCAGACACATTTAAATAAAATAGAGAGATGGGCATAAAATGAGGTAAGAGCCGGAGGGTGAAAATGATGGCAGGGAAAGTAATCTGGAGGGATATTGTATTTCCAGTACTGTATGGCTGCAGGAGGGTTTTATCGCTGGACAGGCCTCCGTGCTACAAAGCTGCTTCCAAGCACAAGTCTCATATTGAAGAGTGAGGCTCTGCCTCTCAGTGTTGTTCACTCCATCATTCCTGTGGCAGGCAAGGTGCTGGTAGATACTTACAGATATCTGTTCCATCTCCTAGGCTGGCAATGCACCAACACACATCTTCACCTATGCAAACACTATTGCATTAAAACCATTTTTCTCCTGCACATACAGTATCTCACAAACGTGAGTACACCCCTCACATTTTAGTAAATATTTCATTATATCTTTTAATGGGAAATTACACTTTGCAGTGTTTCCCACAGATTACAAAGCAATTTGTGGTGGGGGGGTGGTTTGTAACTTATTTTCGTAACAATCAAGTATCAAAAACTGAGGACACGCTGTTGGATGCTGTCCTCCTTTCCTACTTTAATGCCTAACAAATATATCTCTTTCTCTCACTGACCCTGTCTTTGGCATGGGGTACTTTCCATAAAATCATCTCTCAATGCAAATCAAACCAGCTATTAGGCTAACCGACATAAAACCATGCCAGTCTCTAGGTATGGTGAAGGGTATGTGATGATGTGGGGCTATTTTAATTCCAAAGGCCAAGGGAACTTCATCAGGATGCATAGTATCCTGGATCCATGAAATAACTGGCCTTTAAAAATAAAAATCTGCCTGCCTCTATGGGAATTTAACATAGGAGTGGACTCACTTTTGTTGTCAGTGGCTTAGACATTAATGGCGGTGTGTTGAGTTATTTTGAGGGGACAGCACATTTACACTGTTATACAAGCTGTACACTTAATACTTTATATTGTAGCAAAGTGTAATTTATTCAGTGTTGTCCCATTTAAAGATATAATGAAATATTTACAAAAATGTGAGGGGTGTACTCACTTTTGTGAGATACTGTAAGTCTAGCAAAGAGAGCTGTGGATTTGAGTCCCATACAGACGTGCAAAAGCATAATGTACTTATCAGACTAGATGTATGTCATGCTATGAAAACACGCCGCAACCCCTTGGTTTGATTCATCTAGCACACAGCCCACATTAACAGGGCTGAGGTTGAGCAGAGGGATGGTTAAAGCATTTCCTCATGAGACAAGACATCAGTCTCAGTCAGAGTTCTGGCATCACTTCTTTGGATGTTTAGAGTCTCTATAAAATACTTCAACATACCCCTAGTCCTGGAGGTCTCCGGTTTCTGGGAAAACCCAGGGAAGATCAGAGTTTAGAGGCAACAGAGAACTGGAAAGATGCATTCTATGTATAAGGATCCTAATTAAAGGATCATTTCACCTATACTGTACATAATTATACCTGTACATTTTTTTTTTATATAGTATAACAGCAGCAAACAACTTTTGTTGCCATGCATGCGGGAACATATTTTCAGTAGGGGGGGTGGGTTGCCCAGAATACATGCAAACATGTGTCAGTCAAACTCAGTAGCGGCAGGAACCTGACCCTGGGAAAGAGACTTCTACAAGATAAAAATAAAAATGTGTGTGACATGCTTACACCAAGGTTATTATAGTTTTGGATTTTTCATTAGTTTTATTTTTATTTCGTTTTGACTTTTTGTTTTCAATATGTAATTGAATAACACACGAAATATCCTTAAAAGTGGCGCGCTATTTATACGCATTACCATGAGATCATGTTGCAACAAAAGTAGAATCACATTTTTATTTTTACTCTTACTACTTAAGGCCAATGTATTGTTGCCGCATCCACCTTGCTGCAAGGGTTCACTGAAAGGGCAGCTGTGCTTTTTTTGTATTTTAGTGGTCAAGGAGAGAAACTGCAGTTTATTAATCTGTTTCCCTGCCAGTGTGCAGTGTGTTTAAAAATAAAATAAATTGTGTTCAATGGAAAAAAAAAAAATTTTACCCAGACATTTGAAAAAATAATACATTTTAAAGCTGTAATTGCAATACCGATACCGGCCCATGCCTAGTGAGGACCTAAGCTCTTCTGCCTTTGCACATTTGTGATGCAGCAACCAGGTTACACGGGCACATCAGACCGTGAGTCACTAGGTCTGATGCCTCAGGACTTGCCGCATATTGATCACAGCTTCTAGTTCAGTGAACAAACACAGACACAAAAACAGAGCAGCCTATCACATTTCCATATCCACTCTAACGTAATGGTGCCTATTGATTGCGCTCATCCTAACTGCTGCTAATAAATACCTTGTTGCTTCAGCTGCTGCAGTTTTTCCCTGAGCTTGCATCTCTCCAATATGGATCCCCAGTGCTGCGTAAATCCCCCATTTGCTCTAAGTAGGACCACCTGCCATTGCTTTCTAATAAAGATTAAATATATAATATATAAGATCTTGGATAATAGCATCGAGGCAAATAGATGGATAATGATAATAGATGGTTTTAGAAGAGCAGAGCCATCAGCTAGTACAGGGAGAAAATCAGGAAATGAATAGCTACTGTGTGTGTGTGTGTGTGTGTGTGTGTGTGTGTGTGTGTGTGTGTGTGTGTGTGTGTGTGTGTGTGTGTGTGTGTGTGTGTGTGTGTTTGCAGCATATTTGTCTTTCCTGGTAGTATTTGCAGTGTAGGACAGGCTTTCTGGTTGGCTTCCATTTGTGTAATTCTATTTTTTCTTTTTTTACTCACCAGACAGGTCTTCACTCATTCAGAGTGTTGTGACATTTTGTTGCAGCAGCTTCCAGACAGCAGAGTGACTGACATTATACTGAGCTGCTCACTTCACTGTCCTCTCTCTGTTAGCCCTTGTACAATTCCCTTTGCTGATGCGGCGATGTCGATTAGGCCCCTTACTGTAGGTCACATGAGTCATAGTCTATATCCTATAACTTTTGAACTTACACATGTTCCACCAAAACAAGTTCCTTCCAGAGGCTATTTTGCAGTGGCTCTGTCCGGCGCTTCGTCGCCCAAGACGATTGCGATTGGTTTAAAGAAATGCCAATAAACCAGAGCACGTTTTTCTTCCATCCTGTAATGTTATGTCAACTCGCCAGACATTCCTAGCGCTGTGGAGGAAGTTCACCTCAGTCATAATGATCCAGTACTGCTTTATTCATTTATTAGACCAGAGTTAAACAGAAACAAGTTGACCTTCAATGATAATTTAATAATTATTATTGTGGGGATTCCCTGAGTTCATCTGATGCCATCATCATCATCACCACCATTACCTAGGTCACATGACACCTAAGCTAGCTACTTTCACTGATGAAGACTGAGATGTGGTTGACCGCTTAGTTAAAGCTAGTTAGGGTACCTTTGAGTTGGGTATTTGTCACACAATATCTGAGCTTTCCTCTTATCACAAGACCTTGATTATTGTAAACTGCTGTCAGTAGTATCTTTTTACGAGGGGGCAGCATGTGGACATCAAATCAGAAGGAAAATGGGTATTGTTGTGGTACAGTAAAAGTCAGTAGATAAGCATAGACAAGGCAGTCACAGGATTAGGAAAATAGGGAAGGGAACCTATTTTTTTTTTCTTTCTTTATCCACCTATTGGGACGATGCTAGAAGGCTTGGAAAGAGGAAATGGAACTGGAAAAAGGAGACTAAGACTAAGAAGAAACATAAATAGATGAAATCAGAAAGAAAAACAGTGTGAAAGTGAAGACAAAGCAAAGTTCTTTGCTGGAGTCCTGTCTTCCTTCAGAAAACAGGCTGTGAGTTCTGCTGAGCTCACGCATCAAGGGCTCCTGTCCCTTTGGCCGTTACCAACGAGCACCGGGGCTGGACACCCATCCCATCTTCTTACATTGTCGGGGTGGAGGGCCAGGTGCTGCGTCCCAGCAGGATGGCAGAAGGGAGGGACAATGTATGCAATTCCTGTCTGGCACGCAGTCTTGCTCTCTGTCTCTCTTGCTGTGTGTGTGTGTGTGTGTGTGTGTGTGCTACTATTGAGACTCTGCTCCCCACCTCTCTGAAAGTGAAAATCTGGCGAGGCAGCAGGCAAAGGTGGAAAAAACTGTAGTGCACTTGGATGTGATATAAGGTCAGCAGTACAGTATATGCACACACATAAATATATATACACACACACACACACACCATAAATGCCTTTTAGCAGGTCTATTGTAAAAGTCAAGCCATCCATTTTAGGCACATTATACCCGAGCAACACCTCTGCCTGCGCGAAACACATTCAAACAGACTCCTTTTATTTGAAATCAAAACATTCATTAATATATAATAATTAAAACATTCATTATAATATAATAATTCTAACTTATGTAGTTACAGTATTAATACCAGCAGGATGAATTTCAAGAGGTTACTCAGTTGGGAAGTTGGCAAAGCCGCTGCTGCTGTAAAGTCACATATTAAAGTTGCAACATTTTAAGGGACTTCACTATAGCGAAATGATAATGCAAGTCAGTGAGCTGAGTCTTCTTGTTCCTGTCAAGTGAAGATAGAGGTGATGAGTCCAAATCCAACAGCTGGCTGCGGCGTTTCTGTGTGGAGTTAGCAAATGTTCCCATGCCTATGGGTTTCCTCTGGGGTCTCCTCCCATAGTCCAAAGACATGCAGGTCAAGTGAATTGGTTACTGTAAATTGCCCGTAAGTGTGAATGTGGTTGTCTGTTTATATATGTGTGTTAGTCCAGTCAGGAGTATAGAAAATGGATAGATTGATGAATTTATAGAATAGTATGCACACGTACAGTAAACAAAAGACGCAGCATACACATTCTTGGTGACTGAAACAAGAAAAGGAGATATTTCACTATAATCTGATATTTAATACCTTGTTCTTCTCAGTCCTTCACATGCACAGAATAAACCTTTGGTTACACCACAGTCTCTGCATTCCCAGTCTAAACAAAATGAGTGGCAATAGCCAAGACAGAGTTAGGAATGATCCTCTGTGATGCTGTGGGCTAAGTGGAAGCCAAAGCGTAGGTGCAGGGCGGAGGAAGTGTACAGCAGTGGGTGAAAGTAGGTGTAATCGCTGCTAAGTGTGAGAGCAGGAGGAGGCCCTATTAAGGCTCCTGGAGGTGTTGTGTGCACCTGATTCAATAAAAACTCTGACAGTTGATCACAGAGGTAATTTATCCCAAAGGATTTTAAATTCATCCACTGTATGCTTAATTGTAGCTTTGCCAGCTAAGCAATTTCAACACAGTGCAGGCTCTTCATTATTCCCAAAAGAAATGATATTGAATTCATTTTACAGGCGTCACAAATTTACATTCATAATCATTTCATCATATGGAAATGATATCATAACATTCATAAAAAATGCATGTTGGGTACTGTATTACAACTCCTAGCTAGCATGTCTAACATTGTACAGTACAGTATCTGAATAGCATTAGTTGAAACCAATCTGCATTGCAGGATTGTGGCCACCAAAGTAGAAATCCATTGCAATAAATATGTAGATAATTAAGTCACATTAAGTTACATTTCTTAAGTTACATGTTTGACTTATTTTACATTAATATATGCGCATGTCTCTGCTTCTATCACTCTACAACGTATAGCAACAGGGATTTAATCTCATGAAAACTTTTGCCATTCAATGTCTCGCATGACAAAAGGCCTTTAATTCACAGGGTGGGATGTGTTTATGTCTCTTGTTTGTTTTGGAATAAATGGGATAAAAAAGAACTACAGTCGGTGGTTACCATGAGATTACAGTAACCAACAATAAACAGGCAAAAGATAAACCACCACCTACAGAAACTACATCTTTAAAAAACTCCCCAAAAAAGACACTGATTACATTTTTCCACTGAGGCGATCTCTTGGAAGTGCATTATAAATCACCAAAAATGAGGACGGTATGACGACAAAAGGAACTCACAGATTACCACTTTTACAGGGTAATGCCAGTGTTTTCGGTCTCTGTCTCTGCTGGTGTCTGCACACAGTCTATAAGAAGCAGGAGCAACCCATTGCATAGTATGAATAGGTTAGTAGATTGATTGGGTGAAATAAAAACTATTTTTCTGTACAGTGGAAGTACAGTAATATAAAAGAATTACAATAAAAGTCAGAGGAAATAAAAGACCTCAGAAGTTGCAGCGTGATAACACTATCATAGGCAAAACAGCATTTTATCACTTTAAAAACACCAATTGGAAGCACACTATGTATCCTTAAGCTGAGGTCAACGTTCCTTTTGTTATTCTACATAAGGAGATACTTTTTTACATAAAAAGCAGTATTACTTGTTACCGTTTTTCATGCACACACAGTCTCAACATTAAAAGGCTGTCCAATGTTCCTCACGTAAAACAAAACAAAAAAAAAAAACACAGAGACCTGACAGATTACAGTTGGCATCCGTAGCTTAGATATAAAGATAGTCGGTGCTACAGCTCTTATCCAGAGGAAGTGGAGCTCAGCGGGGAGGCAGCCGGAGGCCAGAATGTAGAGAGGAAAAGGGAGGATGTTATCAGTGTCTCCATCTGTGGAGGGTGGCTCAAGACAAGATGAGAGACACACCTTTCATTAACCTTCACCTTCCTCCTCTTGTTCTCGCATGTGTGTGTTTGTGTTTATGCGGTCAGATGGCAGATAAAACGCTGGCTGAGCACTGTGTGGAAAGTTAGAGTGAGATGGGTGTAAACCCTGCTCTTAGTCATACATCGATCATGTTCTGCCCATTTGTTATAATTTTCAAGCACATAAGCATTTTCAGTTGTTCCATATGTTCGGTCTTTGGTGATTTATCACATATACTATGTGTTAATTTAATGTACATTTAAATCCTACCTACAGTTAGACCAATCAAAAACAAACGACAAAAATAAATTCAATTGTTTGTCCTTATCAAATAAGTCACTTTTTGACATGACTGAGAAGATTAGAGTGGTCTGTACTGTGCTCAAAGATGGCATCCCATTCATTCCAATGAAAGTTGCTCACAGGGCCTATAAAGTCTTTCAGGTGGCTTTAATGTGTTTGTGCCCAGAGAGCATGTGCATTACAGCCCTTCGGAGCTGGATGACATCCTGCTGACTCTCTGTGAATGGCATCAAAATGAACTAATGACACAGACTTTTTTCATATCATTCATAGGCCATTTAGTTTAGAATGATTAGCCTGTGTATGGTAGGATGTATTTTTGGGCCAGTGGACTCGCAACTCCAACTGTGGCCACTAGGCCAAAATAGCTTCAAAGCCCAGCAACCAGCACTGCGAGAGCTGCCTATAGACCACACATTTTAACTTGACAGAGCAGGAAAAGAACAGGTGAAATCTGTTAATGATGGCTCTGTCCCATGAAATGTCCCAGTAAAGCTTGATTTATGGTTCTGCGGAGGCTCCCCGCTATAGCCTATGTAAGTGGCCTGAAGTTTATACTTGTGCGTTGGTGTGCGTCGATCTCTTTAAGTAAGAAAATAGCGTGAGGTAGAGCGAGTGAGAGAGTGACGGCGATTCGCTTCGGAGCAAGTACCGACTCTAGAGGCATAGTGGGAGAAGCAAAGTCGGAAATCTGGAGCAGGAAAAGTTAACCCTCTCCTTGATTTCATGTTGTTTATGGAGAAGGAGAACCCGGAAATGAGTAGGGGGAAATGCAACGCTACCAAGCCACAGCCTAGCGACATGTGTCGCCGCAACGTCTAGTTAAATTTTTCAAGAGGTGCAGGTTAGGCTACGCCGTAGGCTACAGACCTGTAGGCTATGGCTTAGGGTTTGTGTCTCCACGTACCTACGTACGTAGCCACGGCGTAGATTTAACGCAGACACATGAATCACGCTTTAGTCACACCAGTGAGCCAGCATGCACAATACCAGGACCTAAATGAAACACAGTCATTATGACTGGCTATGACATCCCAGAATGCCTGAAGTGAAAAATGTATATTTCATGCATTGGCTACCGTTGGGTGTGACTAGTTTTTGCTGATGAAAAAATGGATATGACGAGGAAAGCTCCGTTGCGTTGCTTCACTGTTCGTACCGCTTCGACATACAGTGCTGATTCAGGTCAGTGGCCCATTCAGTGTGTTGCTGGCACAATGTACAATGTTGAATTCAGTTCAGTGAAAAAAATCAAAGACCCCATATATACCCCAATATACACAAGATAATGTTCATATTCTATATCCTACAGTGGTTTCCTGCTGTAATGTTCACTTCCCCACACGGATCATTAAAGTTTTATCCCATCATATCTGCCTCAGTCAGTGTAACTAATTCAGGAAGTGTTGGCCCAGCCAGTCATATTTTTCAGCAACAGTTGACCTTTGTCAGGCTGCAAGTGTTATGATGAGGAGACCTGTAGCTTAATAACGCTGGCTGACAGCCTTGTCATGTAAGGTTTGATTGGTCCCAGGAGGTGTGTCAAGACACTGACATGGAAAAGAGAAAAAAGAAATTGGGTTGTTAACATTCATGAGAAATGATCATGATGTCAAAGAGAGAGCATCAACTTGTCATCTCTCCAGACAGCCCTGATCTATTTGACTGGCTGTCTCTCTTCTATTCAGCCCTGTGATGTGTAGATCTATGTTATATATACCTCCCTCCCTTTTCCTTTCTTTGACTTTCCTTCCTTCCATTCAATGTTCCATATTTTACATTTCAGGCTTTTCTACCTTGAAAACTGTCCAATCTAAGATCAATCCAAGCATCATCCTCCTCCTTTGTCAACTTTTGCAGGGAGATCTGAATCAGGCCACAATGCACGTATGAGCAATATAAATAGACAAAGTGTAAGAATGCAGCCAACTGTAGATACCAATAACTACAGCCACAAGAGATGTTTAGCACCATGACGCAGATCTCAAGGCCTGTTGTGAAATGCTAAGTGTTAGCGTATCCCTGCTTATCAGCCACCTGTCCATCCAGAACCCTCTGCTCAGCAGGCGGCCCAGAGCACCTGAGCTGCTGGCCGATCCTTCCCCACTGTTGTGACTCTGGGAAACATGTGACTGTTAGCTTTAATGGGAAGTCTAAATCACAGGCCTGTCACTTTGTGCCTTCATTCAGATTAATGTGCACCCCGACCGGCCAGGCATTAAGCCCCACAGGCCCTCTCAATGACACACCTCAGTGCTCTGTGGCTGTCTGCTGCGCACCTGACAAACAGAAATACACACTAAAACCCACACTGAGGCTTGCCATGCTCTCGCTAGGAATCACATGCCCTCACAACATAAACACACACACACAAACACATCGTCACCAGGAAAAAGCCAATAAACCAGCACTCTGCAACCTTGGGAAGAGATGAAATGGAAAGAGTGAAACAATGGTATGGCAGGGAAGCAGATGTATCTCAACTGTGGAGTTCTCCAATAAAAACACATAGCTATAGCCTCGCTTACCTCATCTCACCCTCTGTCAGCCTTTAGTCAGCGGCTGAAACTCACTTCAAGATGGAGGATCAATTCTTCATGATTGATATTGTTGGTTGGTATCCAGGAAATTTGAATTGAATCATTGATATGAGACAAAACAGTATGATGTGAATTAGGGCTGCACAATATATTGTTTTTTTTATCGTCATTGGGATATCAACTGGCGCAATAAACACATCGCGAAAGGCTGCGACATATCGCAAAACAGACTTTGTTAGTTGAAAGAAAATATCAGTAGAAAACTTCACTTTAAAATGTAATTGTCATTGTTTTAGTGGTGAAGAATACTGAAATCAGCTGAACTGAGTACACTTTGATGTTTATTTATCGCAAGTAATAACATCGCAATATTCAAGAACTTTATCACATATCACATATTTTCCTCATTGTGCAGCCCTAATGTGCATAATGTGTGTTTTTATGAGCTTTGGTGAAAAATAGAAGAAGAAGCTGTCGAAGAATACTAACAAAGATTGGATCCAAACAACATAAGGAAGCATTAAAGTGGAAGTCTTCCTGAAAACAAATGTCTCCTCTGTTTAGCCCCTCAACTTTAATACATCATCATTCCCTAAAAAGACATTTTCAAAACCAAACTCTTGACTCCCAGAGTATCAACAGACACAGCCAATGCCCAAAACATGCCTCATCCAAAAGAATCAGATGTTAGGTATTAATTCCTGGGTTTGACGATGAATTAGTGGCTCTTTTTATTTTCTTGGGACAAGTTCTGTAGTGCCACCAGATGTTGCTGTCTTTATAATGCTCATAAGTCACACTGGTGTCTACTCTGGTTCGCTTTCTCGGAGCTCAGAGCAATTCTCAACAGCATCCGGCTAATACTAATGAAAATAGTTTCATCATCTGTAGGAGAGGAGAGGGCAGAAGAGATATGAAAGGATGCTCTGCCCCCATTTGGTAGCAGACAGAAATGCAACATTCAGGAATGAGACCTCATATAGCACCAACACTCCCTTTTTAACTCAAATATTCCCTTTGAAGATACATTTAGTGCCATTCCCAAGATACACTAAACACTGCCTATGTGCAAAGTGTTTGATCACCCAATTCTATTTTATATGTCAGAGTACGTATTAAAGGCAGCACGTCATTTCACCAGATTAGAATTAAAAACTCAGACTGTGAGACCTAAAGATATAATGTGTCATATCATGCAGAAATATATGTGTACTTCCTTAAAGCTACATTGTGTAAGAATTTCTCCCATCTAGCGTTTTTTGCTAAGAATCAACTCAAAAAATTACACAATGTAAGTTTAACAAATATGAGGGCCGAAGTCACCACATTACAAACAAAACATTTAGTGGCAAGGCATGCATTTCTTTAACAGAGGGTTAAATAAAGTAAATAGCAATATGTAATGTAAAAAGGGAAGAACTTGATATTTAGCACCGTGGCTAAGATTAACAGTCTAACATATATATATATTAACAGTCTATATATATACACAGTACAGGCCAAAAGTGTGGACACACCTTCTCATTCAATGTGTTTCCTTTTATTTTATTTTACTATTTACATTGTAGATTCTCACTGAAGGCATCAAAATTATGAATGAACACATATGGAATTATGTACTTAACAAAAAAGTGTGAAATAACTGAAAACTTGTCTTATATTTTAGATTCTTCAAAGTAGCCACCCTTTGCTTTTTTGATAGCGCTGCAAACCCTTGGTGTTCTCTCAATGAGCTTCATGAGGTAGTCACCTGAAATGGTTTTCACTTCACAGGTGTGCTTTGTCAGGGTTAATTAGTGGAATTTTGTCCCTTATTAATGGGGTTGGGACCATCAGTTTTGTTGTGCAGAAGTCAGGTTGATACACAGCCGACAGCCCTATTGGACAACTGTTAGAATTCACATTATGGCAAGAACCAATCAGCTAAGTAAAGAGAAACGAGTGGCCATCATTACTTTAACAAATGAAGGTCGGTCAGTCCGGAAAATTGCGAAAACTTTGAATGTGTCCCCAAGTGCAGTCGCAAAAACCATCAAGCGCTACAACGAAACACGAGGACCGCCCCAGGAAAGGAAGACCAAGAGTCACCTCTGCTGCTGAGGATAAGTTCATCCAAGTCACCAGCCTCAGAAATCACAAGTTAACAGCAGCTCAGATTAGAGACCAGATGAATGCCGCACAGAGTTCTAGCAGCAGACACATCTCTAGAACAACTGTTAAGAGGAGACTGCGCGAATCAGGCCTTCATGGTCAAGTAGCTGCTAGGAAACCACTGCTAAGGAGAGGCAACAAGCAGAAGAGATTTGTTTGGGCCAAGAAACACAAGGAATGGACATTAGACCAGTGGAAATCTGTGCTTTGGTCTGATGAGTCCAAATTTGAGATCTTTGGTTCCAACCGCCGTGTCTTTGTGCGACGCAGCAAAGGTGAACGGATGGATTCTACATGCCTGGTTCCCACCGTGAAGCATGGAGGAGGAGGTGTGATGGTGTGGGGGTGCTTTGCTGGTGACACTGTTGGGGATTTATTCAAAATTGAAGGCATACTGAACCAGCATGGCTACCACAGCATCCTGCAGCGACATGCCATCCCATCCGGTTTGCGTTTAGTTGGACCATCATTTATTTTTCAACAGGACAATGACCCCAAACACACCTCCAGGCTGTGTAAGGGCTATTTGACCAAGAAGGAGAGTGATGGAGTGCTGCACCAGATGACCCGGCCTCCCCAGTCACCTGACCTGAACCCAATCGAGATGGTTTGGGGTGAGCTGGACCGCAGAGTGAAGGCAAAAGGGCCAACAAGTGCTAAGCATCTCTGGGAACTCCTTCAAGACTGTTGGAAAACCATTTCAGGTGACTACCTCTTGAAGCTCATCAAGAGAGTGCCAAGAGTGTGCAAAGCAGTAATCAGAGCAAAGGATTTTTTATTTTTTTTGTAAGTTTTCATTCCGCCCCCCATGTGACATGAAAAAATGCCGCCCAAAACCGGCCACTGCTTAGTGACAAACCACAAAGAAATATCATCCGACTCGTTTTAGCATCTTTCAGCTCATTGTTTTGGTTTTCCAGCCCACAACTTAATTGTTTTTTGTTTTGTTTTTCACTCACACTGCTCCCATCAGCATTGTTTCCAGTTGCAGGCAGCTGTTTAAAGCTCAGATAAACCCACTGTACACAAGCAACTGGGATGTAGAAACCTGAAGAGGTTTCCAGAAAAGAGCTTTTCAGGGCTTTGATTTTTCCCACATCCAAAAACACTTAGAGCTGAAATTAGACAAAAAAGCGTTGTCAGTCATACAGTACTTGAAACACACTATAGACCTATAACTAGCATTTTGTGAGGTTGCAATGTATTATATATTTATACCTATTTAGCATAATCCTTCAGAAAAACCAAAGCTAAATGTTTTAATAAGCTACAGTCAAAATAAGGATACATTCAAGTCAAAGCTCGCTGTCCTTCAATATAGACGTTTTCTCTATATGACTAAGTTGTTTAGACCCGTTGACTTCCAATAGCACTGGACAAAAATGAAAAAAAAAAGGCTCTAATATTGCAAACACAAAAACACTGGGATAAGTGTTCTCTTTCAGTAAACTGAAATAGTCCTTCAAACAGCCTTTTTCTATGAACAAATCACTGCCACTTTCCCTCCTACTTATCTTCACTGAAGAGAGACCCCTCACATAGTAACTGACCAGGGCTTGATTTCTATGGCATTGTTAAAGGAGTAATCATTGTGGCATTTGCCACTCTATGGATTGGTCTCCGTTGGTTAGGCCCTCTAATAATTTTCCCGACCTCTGGTTGAGAACAGCTCTGTATTACACCAATTAGAGTGGTGAGTCATATGTTACTGGCCACCGGAGAATTCCGCCTCCTCCACTTTGTGCTATACATTTACCTCTCGCTGTTAGACTGTCAAGGTCTATTGTCATTCTGCTGCTGACTGACAGGTGAAACTGATATGTTCCCTACATGCTGGTGTCAGAGCGTGTGTGTGTGTGTGTGTGTGAGAAGGTAAAAGGTCAGGCTTTAACATGTATTACATTGCAATCGCTGTCATTCATCTCCTTTAATCACTTTTTTTCTATTTTGCCTAAGTCATGTTCCAGCTCAGGATGATGTATTGAATATTCTACAACAAAACAAGTACATTGAATTGATTTCTTCACCTTTCGACTGAGTGCACAGTGAGTAAAACAACAAACCAGACAAATGATTAGCTGTTTTTAATGTGTACTGAACTCTTTCATAGCAATGCCATGGGCCAGGCCCAACCCCCGAGACTTAATTAGATTAATGGAAGAGATGAAGAGGATCTAATGACCTATCTCCCTGAATCACTGGACAGAGGAAAGATGGAGAGGCATGAAAAAAGTGCATCGCCATTCCACTGCTTCCTCCTTCAGTCATCCTCGCCTCTCTGCCCCAGACAAGTCAATGGTCCTTGGAGATACATTACACGAAGCCCACGGCTAAGTCAAGCCCCGTCTGCATCACTGTGGCATTTTGTTGTTCGTTCCCCAGCGTGACAAGAGGAATGGAAGACCAGGATATGGGCTGAGTGGGTGGGCGATAGTGGTGTAATTTTATTCTTAACGGCAAGCAAACGTATGAGTGTCTTATTGAGATAAGGGCTAAATGAAAACAGGAAAATAGGGAAAAATAATGGAAATGACAATGGAGAGAGATTTATGGTCTTATACATGTATCATGCTGATTATGAAATTGGCTTAATTTATTTATGACGTGGAGTCTATACTGTGAATCACTGTTAGGCTGTGCAGTATATAGTGCTGATATGCACTGGTAGACTGCTACAAAGACAAAACATGTAGGAAAACGTTCTGCTCAACGCTGGCCACTGGTGTTGCTATAAAGCAGTGTTTTGATGATTGGGTTACTTTCTAAAACATTTGAATGGCATACTATGCTATGACTTTTTATGACATATTTGTGGCATATTATAGGCCTACTATGACTTATTTTATGAAAATATTTATGGAATACTGACTTTTTATGTCTATTTTATGGCATGCTATACAATGACTTTGTGGCATACTATACTATGACTTTTATGACTTTTTTTTATGGCATACTATATTGTGAAAAATAGAAATATGCCTGCAAGTCAGCTCACATAGCTCAGGGTGACAAGAGAATGATTGTAAGACCGAAGGTTGTGTGTTGAATCTTATGGGGTGCAATAAATGTTGAGGTCCAATAAACAAAGTGACAGACAAATATCGAGATAACATAAACCTGTTTATTAGGTCAGATAATAATTGGAAGACAGAATGTTGTGTGTTCAAATATTGTGGGTTGCAAAGACTATTTCCAGGAAAGAAGGGCTTTTTATCAATTTTTTCGACATATTATAATGGATTTTTTTCACCATACTATACTATGGTTGTTTTTTCATTTTTTTCGACATACTATACTATGACTTTTTTATCACTTTTTTCAACATATTCTATGACATACTTATCACTTCTTTCGACATTCTATACTATGACTTTTTGTAAATTTTTTCGACATACTATACTACGGCGTATTTGGACATGCTATACTATTGCTTTTTTATATCATACTCTACTAGACATACTCTACTATGGCCTTTTTATCACTTTTTTCGACATACTATACTATGGCCTTCTTATAACCTTTTTTGACATACTATACTATGACTTGTTTCGACATACTATACTATGGCCTTTTTATAATCTTTTTCGACATACTCTACTATGGCTTTTTTATTACTTTTTTCGACATACTATACTATGGCTTTTTCATCACTTTTTTCGACATACTATAATATGGCCTTTTTATCCATTTTTTCAACATACTATACTATGACTTATTTCGACATACTATACTATGGCCTTTTTATCACTTTTTTCGACATACTGTACTATGGCTTTTTTCATCATTTTTTTCGACACACTACCATTCAATTCAATTTTATTTATAGTATCAAATATTAACACGAGTTATCTTGAGACACTTTACAGATGGAGTAGGTCGAGACCACACTCTATAATTTACAAAGCCCCAACAATTGCAGTAATTCCCTCAAGAGCAAGCAGTGCGACCAGTGCGACCAGTGCGACAGTGGCGAGGAAAAACTCCCTCTTGTGAAGAAACTTCGGACAGACCCAGGCTCTTGGTAGGCGGTGTCTGACGGTGCCGGTTGGGGATGCGATGAACAGTAACTATACTACGACTTGTTTCGACATACTATACTATGGCCTTTTTATCGCTTTTTCCGACATACTATACTAGGACCTTTTTGTCCCTTTTTCCGACATACTATACTATGGCCTTTTTGTCCCTTTTTTACACATACTATATTATGGCTTTTTATCCCTTTTTTCGAAATACTATACTATGGCGTTTCATCGCTTTTTTCGACATACTACGACTTGTTTCGACATACTATACTATGGGCTTTTTATCACTTTTTTCGATATACTATACTATGGCTTTTTTATCACTTTTTTTGACATACAATACTATGACTTTTTTCGACATACTATACTATGGCCTTTTCATCACTTTTTTCGACATACTATACTATGGCCTTTTCATCACTTTTTTCGACATACTATACTATGGGCTTTTTATCACTTTTTTCGATATACTATACTATGGCGTTTCAGCACTTTTTTTGACATACAATACTATGACTTTTTTCGACATACTATACTATGGCCTTTTTATCCTCTTTTTCCGACACACTATACTATGGCCTTTTCATCATCTCTTTAAGGAGGAGGATTGGAGATGGATGACGAGGTTGGATATTGAGGATGGAGGAGGGATGAAGATGGAGGGAGAGGATGGAGGGGGAGGGGAGGAGGGAGGGGAGGGGAGGAGGGGGAGGGGGGAGGAGGAGGAGGAGGGGAGGGGGGGAGGAGGGAGAGGAGGAGGAGGGGGATGGAGGAGGGGGGGAGGGGGAGGAGGAGGGAGAGGAGAGGAGAGAGGAGATGGAGGGATGGAGGGAGAGGAGGGAGAGGAGGGGGGAGGAGAGAGAGAGAGGAGGAGGAGGAGAAGGAGGAAGAGGGGAGGAGGAGAGAGAGAGGAGGGAGGAGGGGGGAGGGGAGGGAGAGGGAGGGAGAGGAGGAGGAGGGAGGGAGAGGAGAGGAGGTTTGAGCATTGAGAGAGATGAGTGGAAAAAAAAGAAATTGAGAGAGAAGAGGGATCTAAAAAAAAAAGAGAGAGAAGATTTTGAGAGAATAGAGAGGGAGTAGAGAGAGAGTGGAAGGAGTGGAGGAGGAGGAGGAGAGGAAGAGGGATGGAGAGTGGAGGAGGGATGGAGGAGGGGAGAGGAGGGAGGGGGGGGAGGAGGAGGAGGGAGGAGGAGGAGGAAGGGGAGGGGGGAGGAGGGGAGGGGAGAGGAGAGGAGAGAGGAGGGAAGGAAGGGAGGGAGAGGAGGAGAGGAGGGAGGAGGAGAGGGAGGGAGTGGAAGGAGGAGAGAGAGAGGGAGGAGGAGAGAGTGGAGAGAGAGAGGAGGGAGGAAAGGATGGAGAGAGGAAAGAAGGAGAGGAGGGAGGGAGGGAGAGAGAGAGGATGGAGAGGAGGGAGGGATTAGGAGGAGAAGAGATGAAGGAGGAGTGGAGGAATGGAGGAGGAGGGAGGAGGAAGGAGGAGGAAGGAGGGAGGAAGGAAGGAGGAGGGAAGGAGGAAGGAGGAGAGAGGAAGAGAGGAGGAAGGAGGAAAGGGAGAGGAGGAAGGAGGAGAGAGGGGAGGGAGGAGGGAGAGGGAGGAAGGAAGGAGGAGGATGGACAAATAGCATGGAGATGTAATAGGAAAGAAAAGAAAAGGAGGGAGTGGAAGGAGGAAGTGGGGGAGGGAAAGAGAGGAGGAGGAACAGGCTTGACTTATATGGAGAACTTACAATAGAGAAGAAGATGGGAGGAATAAAGTAGAGGAGTATGGAGGAAAGGAAGGTGGAAAGATGGAAGAGGAGAAAAGTGGAAGGAAAGAAAAGAATGAGGAGGAAGAGGGAGAGTGGAAGGAAAGGAGAGGGAGGAAGAGGAAGAGAGGAGGGGGAAAGGAGGAGGAGGGAGGGAGGAGGGGAGGAGGAAGAGAGAAGAGAGTGGAGGAGGGAGAGGAGAGGAGGGAGGAAGAGAGGAAGGAGAGAGGAGGAGGGAGGGAAGAGGAGAGGGGAGAGGGAGGGGAGGAGAGAGGAGAGAGGGGAAGGAGAGGAGGAGGAGGGAGGGAATAGAGGGAGAGGGAGGAGGAAGAGGGAGAGAGAGAGAGGGAGAGGAGAGGGAGAGGAGAGGATGGAGAGGAGAGGAGAGAGAGGGAGGGAGATCCTCCACTCTTTTATCCACTTCCACTCCCTCCTTCCATCCACTTTTCGTTTCCTTCCTTCCTCCACTGTTTCTCCTCTATGTGTTTCCTCCTGTGTTTCGTTGTGTGCCTGTCCATATTTTCCTGTGTGTGTGTGTCCACCTCTGTCCTTGTGTCCTTCCTTCCTCCTTGTTCATGTGTCCACTGTGTTCTGTCTATGTGCCTCCTCCTGTGTCTGTGTGCTGTGGTCTTTGTGTCTGGGGTCCTCCATGTGTGTGGGCTGTGTGTGCTCCTGTGTGTGTGTGCCTTGTGTGTCTGTGTGTCTCCTCCTTGTCTCTTGCCTTCCTCCTGGGGCTGTTTCCTGTGTCTGTCCTGTGTGTTTCTCGTCCTCCTGTGTGCCTTCCATTCCTTCCATTATGTCTCTCTGTTTATTTCCTGTCCATGTGTGCCTCCTTTTGTCTCCTTCTGTCTGTGTCTGTGTGTGGTTGTGTGTGTCCATGTGTTCCTCCTTGTGGCCATGTGCCTGTATTCCTCCTGGATCTTTTCCTTTCTGTCTCTGTGGTCCTGTGTCCTTGTGTCCTGTGTTGTCTCCTCCTTGTTCCATTCCTTCCTGTCCATGTGTGTCCATGTCCATGCCTTGTGTGTTGTGTGTGTGGGATCCACTTCATTCTGTTCTTCCATTTCTCCTACTCCTTCCTCCTCTGTCTTCATCTTTTCTTCCTCTTTCTTCGACCATATTTATACTATGGCCTTTTTATCCCTTTTTTCGACATACTATACTGTGACTTTTTTTCGACATACTATACTGTGACTTTTTTCGACATACCATACTATGGCCTTTTTATCCCCTTTTTCGACATATTATACTATGGCCTTTTTATCCCCTTTTTCCACATACTATACTATGGCCTTTTTATCCCCTTTTTCGACATACTATACTATGGCCTTTTTATCCCCTTTTTCGACATACTATACTATGGCCTTTTTATCCCCTTTTTCAACATACTATACTATGGCCTTTTTATCCCCTTTTTCAACATACTATACTATGGCCTTTTTATCCCCTTTTTTCGGCATACTATACTATGGCCTTTTTATCCCTTTTTTCGGCATACTATACTATGGCCTTTCTATCCCTTTTTTCAACATACTATACTATGGCCTTTTTATCCCCTTTTTTCAACATACTATACTATGGCCTTTTTATCCCTTTTTCTCGGCATAACTATACTATGGCCTTTCTATCCCTTTTTCAACATACTATACTATGGCCTTTTTATCCCCTTTTTCAACATACTATACTATGGCCTTTTTATCCCTTTTTTCGGCATACTATACTATGGCCTTTCTATCCCTTTTTTCAACATACTATACTTTGACTTGTTTCGACATACTATAATATGGCCTTTTTATCCCTTTTTTCAACATACTATACTATGACTTGTTTCGACATACTATACTATGGCCTTTTCATCACTTTTTTTGACATACTATACTATGGCCTTTTTATCCCTTTTTTCGACATACTATACTATGGCCTTTCTATCCCTTTTTTCAACATACTATACTGTGGCCATTTTATCCCTTTTTCAACATACTATACTATGACTTGTTTCGACATACTATACTATGGCCTTTTATCACTTTTCTCGACATACTATACTATGGCCTTTTTATCACTTTTTTCGACATGCTATACTATGGCTTTTTTTCATCATTTTTTTCGACATACTATACTATGGCCTTTTTATCCCCTTTTTCAACATACTATACTGTGGCCTTTTTATCCCCTTTTCGACATACTATACTATGGCCTTTTTATCACTTTTTTCGACATACTATACTATGGCCTTTTTTTCCCCTTTTTCGACATACTATACTATGGCCTTTTCATCACTTTTTTTGACATACTATACTAGGACCTTTTTATCACTTTTTTCGACATACTATACTATGGCCTTTTTATCCCTTTTTTCGACATACTATACTATGACTTGTTTTCGACATACTATACTATGGCCTTTTCATCACTTTTTTTGACATACTATACTAGGACCTTTTATCACTTTTTTCGACATACTATACTATGGCCTTTTTATCCCTTTTTTCGACATACTATACTATGACTTTTTTCGACATACTATACTATGGCTTTTTTATCCCTTTTTTCAACATACTATACTATGGCCTTTTTATCCCTTTTTTCAACATACCATACTGTGACTTTTTTCGACATACTATACTATGGCCTTTTTATCACTTTTTCGACATACTATACTATGGCCTTTTTATCCCTTTTTTCGACATACTATACTATGGCCTTTTTATCCCTTTTTTGACATACTATACTATGGCCTTTTCATCACTTTTTTCGACATGCTATACTAGGACCTTTTTATCACTTTTTTCGACATACTATACTATGACTTGTTTCGACATACTATACTATGGCTTTTTATCCCTTTTTTCAACATACTATACTATGGCCTTTTTATCCCTTTTTTCGACATACTATACTGTGACTTTTTTTGACATACTATACTATGGCCTTTTCATCCCTTTTTTCGACATACTATACTATGGCCTTTTTATCCCCTTTTTCCGCATACTATACTATGGCCTTTCTATCCCTTTTTTCAACATACTATACTATGACTTGTTTCGACATACTATAATATGGCCTTTTTATCCCTTTTTCAACATACTATACTATGACTTGTTTCGACATACTATACTATGGCCTTTTTATCACTTTTCTCGACATACTATACTATGGGCTTTTTATCCCTTTTTTCGACATACTATACTATGGCTTTTTTATCACTTTTTTTGACATACTGTACTATGACTTGTTTCGACATACTATTCTATGGCTTTTTTATCACTTTTCTCGACATACTATACTATGACTTGTTTTGACATACTATACTATGGCCTTTTTATCACTTTTTTCGACATGCTATACTATGGCTTTTTTCATCATTTTTTTCGACATACTATACTATGGCTTTTTTATCCCTTTTTTCGACATACTATACTATGGCCTTTTTATCCCTTTTTCAACATACTATACTATGACCTTTTTCGACACACTATACTATGGCTTTTTTCTCACTTTTTTCGACATACTATACTATGGCTTTTTTATTACTTTCTTTGACTTACTATACTATATACACATACTATACTCTAATACTATAGGCCTACTTTCACTTTTTATAATATTTATGGCATACCGTAATATGACTTTTGATCACATTTTAATGGAATACTGTATTTTGATTTTTTATGACATTTAAATCTCATTGAAATATAAAGCATTTATCATTGTACACAATACAACAAAATTAGGAGAGCATCTCAGTGCAATAAAGACACAAGAAAACACCACAAGAACAAAACAATTTTATCAACAAACCAATAACACATAAAATAAGTAAAATAAATGCAATGACATTTTGCACTCTTCAGTAATTAGAGCATTTATTGCTCTAGTATGAATGTAATATTGCACTAGAATAAAGTAAATATTGCACAAGATCCAGTTTTTTCTTCTTTAAAATACAGTCAAAATGTTACATGTAATTCAAAGCTTGTTGGAGTTAAGTGTGCTTATGGCCCCCCGGAAAGAAATGCTTCTTAAGTCTGGGGGTCCGTGTTTTGATTGTCATGTAGTGCCCTCCAGAAGGCAACAGGTTAAACAGATGGTGTCCAGCATGGGAAGAGTCCTTTATACAAAAGCGCATTTCGACATACTATACTATGACTTTTTTATCACTTTTTTTTTCATCACCATGTCCAGAATGTTTATGGGAGTGGTCTCCCAGGATGGCCAGGTCACCACAGACCAACAAGAAATGAAAAATATCTTTAAAGATTTTTATGGTGGGGGGGGGATCACGTGACCAGCCACTGCTATGGTTGCAAAGGACTGAGACTCCCACACTCACCTCCGTATTTCATTAAATAACCAGGTCTATTACTTTTTCTTCGACGCCAAATTGTTTTGTCTGTTGTCACGGTAACTCAGTGAAACGCCTGCAGGCACGAAAGAGTGGGTCTCGCTGTCGCCTAAACTATTTACTCGTTCAGAGAAATTTGTTAGCATGGCGGCGGCTAATGGAACGTTAGCTAATGGAGCAACTGATGTGAACGCATTCTCTAACATAGAGGACGTAATCGCTCGGGTTTTGGAGAGGCAGCTAAGTGTGCTTGAATCAGTGATCTACAACGCAGTGAAAGGAGTGTTGGCGGAAATGAATGCCTCGAAGCAACACATCGAGGCAGAACCTGAGATGCAGGAAATGATGGTATGTGAGCCGGATCAATCTGACTGTCACACTCAAAATCCAGCGGCTTCGGGTGCCTGAATGGACTCAACACGAACTACACGCTGAATGCAACCCAGACTCGTTTAGCCGCCTGCCCGCCCTGGGAGCAATCCACGGAGGGAGAGAGCTCACCTTCGCTGCAGCCGCAGAGCTGGGTGTTATCTGGCTGGAACTAGAAGTGGAGGAAGACGCGCTACATGCAAGGGTCGCCCCGCGCCGCGGACGGTTACCGACAGAGGAACCGGAGGGCAGCGGTCGGACTTTGCGTTCGGTGCCTGGGCCACGACTGGAGGACTCAGCACCGGTGGACTAATGGTATTTGGGCTACTGTACCGAGTTTAACTGGAGGACGCTGTGTGTAGGTTTTGGAACCGACCTTTGAAGGGATATTTAACCAGACTGTATGAAATTATGAATGCTGGCTACTCAGTCTACAGTCTATGCTTTTGTGGACATTTAATCGGGCTGAAAAAACATGATAAATCCTGTGGACTAAGGACTAAGTTTCGGAGCCAGACTTTAAAGGGACACTTAACCTGACTGAAAATACATAATAAATACTGGCTGGTCAGTTTACAGTCTTTTGTTACAGTAGTTTAACATGTAGGGATGCTGTCTGTTCAGCTCATAGTCTGCCTTTTGCTCCAACTAGATTGGTGTGTTTTACACACAGCTTATTCCAGAAATTGTTTCTCACATAGCCTACTTCTTAACAGCTGATTGAGACCTAGTTCTAAGGTGTTTATAATATTGTTCATGTTTAACATAAGAATTCACTAGACCTGTTTCAATTAACCTGTGACTTAAGACAGGAGGTGCAGTTTTGAGTTTTGCGCGAACTGCGTTTGATGTGGTCACGCATCTTACAAATAGGGGAGGGGGTCTGCGTTCTCAGAGGTTTAGGGGATTTATTTTACTTTTTATGTTTTTGCCACACCTTGCTCAGAGCTAACAATTCACCCTTTGCTACAGATCTTTTGGCCAAATTCATTGACATGGTGCGTACTTTATATGCGAATCCCACCGCCATAGTCTCAACCAATGGATTGCACTCTCAGCCGTTTCCCATTAAGCGGGGCTCGCGACAGGGATGTCTGCTTTCCCCCATTTTATTTGCAATCTCTCTTGAACCGTTAGCCCAAGCCATAAGGCAAAATAAAATCTGTAATATCAAGATTAAATCCAGTAGCAGCTCAATAACATTATTTGCAGAAAATATTTTGTTGTACATTGCTGATCTTGAGAACTCTATCACAAAAAATCTTAAGATTTTCAACAAATTTGGCTCATCTCAGGCTATAAAATTAACTGGAATAAATCTGACCTTCTTTTATTGAACAACAGGCAGGTGGCATCAACCATTAGTTTTGGGTTACAATACCAACCCAAAGCAAAATTACATATTTGGGCATCACCATACACGCATCCCTACGTTCCAGGATTGCTGTTGTTAAAATTAACATAGTTCCTTGTGTGAATTTCTTAAGTACAATTACCCCCACCGATAAATTTCTGGAAGAAACTTGATACCTTAATTCGGCAATATATTTGGAATAATAAACAACCTAGGCTAAAATACTCTACCCTGCAACGTACCTCAAACACGGGAGGCTTGGCCCTCCACAACCTTAAAGTGTATCACAGAGCCTTTCAGCTACGGGCCCTCAGAGTGTGGATGGACCCCTCATCTACAGTCCCATGGAGAGAAATAGAGCAAAACCTTTGCAGGTGTGTGTCCAAGAAAGTGTATGCTAGCCTATGGCCCTATTATCATCAACACATTGACTAACTTTAAACAGGTGGAGGAGCAACTATGCTACACCAACAAGTGGCATCTGGACACCCCAATTTGGCACAATACACACAATACAAACCTTTTGCTTGTAAGCAGTGGAGTGACAGAGGCATTTATACTGTAAACCAGCTATTCAATGAGAAAGGTATGTTGAGATTTGAAGACCTAAGCGCTAGTTTTGAGGTCCCCAGGACATCCTTCTTCTTGTATCTGCGCTTAAGAGCAGCCCTAAAATGTTATGGAGGGCCATGGGGAAACAGTCTTGAGCTACACCCAGTTATTAAATTGTTTGTTGATTTTCATGTGAGAGGATTAGCGTCCAAGATCTATGCTAAACTGATGCAAGTATCCATAGGAGAACTCCCAATAGCAAGGAAATGGGAGCGAGAGCTGAGCACTGAGACAGTTTGGGACAACATTTTCCATTGTTCCAAGAACCCAAATCACCAGCAGATCCACTTCAACATATGTCATAGGACATAATGGACTCCTCAGAAGAGATACATCTCTAAAGTCATTCCCACTCCTTATTGCACGTTCTGTCAACCTGACACTACTGGAACTTTCCTGCACATGGTCTGGGAGTGTGAACAGATGCATGAGTTCTGGAATAAAACAACATCAATAATATCTGATGTGATAGGATGTCAAATTCCTACTGACCTGATAATGTCTTGTTACTTAATGACAACTCTAAATTACATCTGCTTGGGAGACAGAAGAAAGTTTGGCTAGCCGGCTCAACCGCAACCAAGAAAATGATAGTCCCATGCTGGCCCCTCGCTATGTATACAACATTGGTTGGCGTATTTTCTAGACATAGTTATGCTTAAGCTCTCTGTAGCGAGGATTAACAAAGCCAAATCATCGACTATAGATCTGTGGAAAAACGCAGCAGCATACATACCTGCAAACTAGTCGCTTTTCAGCGAAAATCGCCATTTTGAATGGGAAAATGTCATCCACGTGAATCCTGAAGATCCGGCACCGGTGCCTTAACGACCGTTATCTACCGGACCGAATAGCAACGCAGATTTCGGTGCCTTATTTAGGTGCCACTTAAAAGCCTGCGCTTCTCTCTGATGCTCCGAAAACGGACGGTGTAAAAGTGTGTCTGTATTTCACTGTAGAGTATTCTAACACCAGACTGTAGCTGCCGTTGTCTGAAAAACAATACAGACTCAGCCTCGCCTCGCCAGCCTCGTGGTGCATTCAAAGTAATTGTAAAATACCCTTTTTTAGCATAAGTATCAGTCCTAATGACCTCAGCATCACAAGAATTAGAGGAGAGTGACTAGGCAAGGTGTGATTTCTGTTTTTGTTTTTGCTTATTTGTTTGTTTTTGTTTTCCTCGAGACCGCAGAGGGTGGGGGTGGGAGAGGTTTTTTTTTCTTGTTCAATTGTCTGTTCTGTATGTTCAAAAATATAAAAATAATAAAAAATGTATGAAAAAAAGGTTATTATGGTGAACTGTACACCTCTAATAACCCCTCCAATATTAACGTCATGCTAGATTTTTTTTAATATCTACACATATCGTCTTTGTCCCCAGACCAGGTCTCTGATTTAGATAAAACCAATCACAACAAGAAATAACAGAAGCCATTAAATCACTACAAACCGGAAAGTAGCCACGTCCGGATGGTCTGCCAAGTGAATTTCATGCGATACAACTAACCCCTGCTGGAGCTGCTCCCCCCGCGACCCGACACCGGATAAGCGGACGAAGATGGATGGATGGATGGATGGATGGATGGATGGATGGATGGATGGATGGATGGATGGATGGATGGATGGACAACTAACCCCCATTTTGGCAGCTATGTACTCCAGACTCACTGAAATCAGGATTCCTTCCAACATCCCTAAACCAGGTATGTATAACCTTACTAGTAAAAAAAAAGTACAAAGATCCCCTGGACTGTGGATCATACAGACCCATCTCTCTGTTGAACACAGATTATAAAATTTTTGCTAAAATACTGGCGTGCATTTTAGAAGATGATCTGCCTAGTATTATATCACCAGACCAGACAGGTTTTGTTAAACACAGACGTTATTCCTCTTGTTTAACATCATGTACTCTCCCTGCCAAAATGCATCAGGATGCCTTCTCTCCATGGATACATAGTAGGCATTCAACAGAGTAGAGTGGGATTACCTCTTTGAGATCTTGGGGAGATTTGGTTTCGAAGCTACATTCATATCCTGGATCAAATCACTGTATACCAGCCCCTCGGCCATGGCCTTGACCAATAATCTATCGGTCTGCCCTGCAGAACTCACCAGGGGTGCCCTCTGAGTCTTCTCCTCTTTGTCTTTGCCATCGAACTCCTGGCTCTAGCTGTTAGACGTATTCATTCCATACGATTCTCCTCTATGTGTCCCACGCTGAAACTTCAATCCCGTTTGACTTGTTGCCACATTTTGGGGATATATATTAAACCTGCACAAAAGTGAGTTGTTGCCCTTAAATGTATTCAGTTCAACACTTGAGGATATCAGGTTACCTTTTAAAATACTTTTGGACAGCTTCACTTACCTTGGAGTCAAAGTAACAAAGAATTTTGCAGACCTCTTTAAGCTAAACTTCGGAAAACTGATAACAAACAAGGTAGGGCTTGGCTAATTGGTCTCCCTTGCTAATCTCGCTTATAGGCAAATGCAATGAGTTGCGAGTTAATGCAATTAACATGACTGTGCTCCCCAAATACCTGTACCTGTTTCAGTGTTTGCCTGGTAGTTATTTCAAAAAGCTAATTTCATCATATATTTGAAATGGCAAACTGCCTCACTTGCGCAAAGATTATCTGCTTTGGAGATAAACTCCAACACACTTTGGAGATAATCTCCAAAGGTATGGCCCTTTCGAATTTCCGATTTTACTACTGGGCAGCCAACTTTCACTGTATGTCATACTGGACACATCATTAGTTACTTACATTACAAAAATGGTCCTACCTGGGTTAAAGTGATGGTTCGGAGTAATTCACCCTAGGGTCCTTTGCACCATGACCTCGAGCCAAACACCCCCCCAGAAGCTTTTTTCACCTGGGTCGACTATTGGGAGAGTTAGCTAGAGTAGCGTTATCAGCTGAATAGCTAGGCGCGGGGGGCTAACGGACCCGTTTGTATCTTGTAGGTTACCCCACTAATAATGCCGAAATGATACCAAACGCATACAAGTAGTACAAATAGGTTATGCTCTCATAAAACGATGGATTGGAAAGTTTGTAAGTACACCAGAAGGTTACGCAAGTTACGCTCTATTCAGCTCTCTGTTGCTGCTGCTGCTACCTGCAGTTAGACGAGTGCTTAGGCCGTCTACATACATAACTACAAAAGAGTTACAACAAAAATATTTATTAATTCAATGATTAAATAACGTAATGTCTCCAAACTTACCTCAATTATTACTTGTATCCTGGTAGTTATACTACAGCACTTACTTTAAAAAAAACATTTAATTAATAAATATTTCTGTTGCATCTCTTTTCGGTGTTGTAATTTGTAGACGACCCTAAGCACTCGTCTTACAGCAGCAACAACAACAGCAGAGAGCAGAAGCCAGCAGGCAAGTGTTATTTACATAAACTTCTGGTGTACTTACAAACTTTCCAATCCATCGTTTTATGAGAGCATAACCTATTTGTACTAGTGTAGAAGTTTGGTATCATTTCGTGCATTATTAGTGGGGTAACTTACGAGATACAAACGTGGGTCCGTTAGCCCCTGCGCTAAGCTATTCAGCTGATAACGCTACTCTACGCTAACTCTCCCAATGTTAGACCCAGGTGAAAAAAGCTTCTGGGGGGGTGTTTGGCTCGAGGTCATGGCGCAAAGGACCCTAGGGTGAATTACTCCGAACCATCACTTTAAGATGGAGACGGATATCTGTAGCTCGGTTCCTTTACCTGCTCTAATTGGCACATCATTGCCCTTATCATTGAACATGTCTAACACTAACCCTGTAGTCAGTCACTCTCTCAGAATCTATTCACAATTCAGGAAAGATTGTAACCTGCAAGATACGTGTCTTTCTAGCCCAGTGCCATTCATTCACCTTTTCCTACCCTCAATACATGATACCGCATTTAACATGTGGTATGGGAGGGGTTTGAAATGCTACAAAATAAATGTGCCTCTTTTAAACAGCTATCAGAGAAATGTAATATACCTAACTCCCATTTTCTTTCAGTTATTTACAGATTAGGCATTATATTAAGGGAGTTTTCTCACAGTTTCCCAATAAACCAGCTAACGGAATTATTTTGCCGATTGTTGAGGAGACCTGGGCTAAGATATTGGGAAGAGTTCAGAGACCACCGAGTGCATCTTTCCAAAGCCAAACTAGCTAAAATATACACACAGATCGACCCTATATGTGATAGACGTAAGTCTGCAGATGCAACACTGGTTCATATGTTCTCGCTCTGCCCCAACATAGATGGGTATTGAAGGGGCATTTCAAGGCTCTCTCTACAGTTCTAGCAGTCCAAATTGATCCAGACCCTCTACTGTCACTGTTTGGAATTATTCCCGATGGGGTACGGGTACCTACTGGGGGCCATACGGTAGTTGACTTTACTACTCTTCTTGATGCCGCCTGCTACATTTGAGGTGGAAGGATGCTGCCCCGCCCTCAGTCTCCCACTGGATAAGGGATGTGTTATCAAACCTGAAGCTTGAAAAAATCAGATGTACGCTACTGGTCTCTAAAAAGAAATTCATTAAAGTGTGGAGATCTTCTTTGACTTTTGATAAACCCTCCACACTAGTACAGGTAATACATTTTCAAATTATCATGTCTGACACTTTGTACACACCTGGGTGTGACTTGACATTCCAGGACCGGACGTGCTGCTTCTGTTTCCCTGCTTATTGTGCCTTAATGACTTTTCATACCTCAACTTCACTGTGCAATACTAAGTGCTTTGCATTGTGTCTTTGCATTGTTTACACTGTAATATTTCTGCATACCACGTTGCATATTCTTCTATTAACCAGAGTCTTAATTTATCAAGTGGCAGCAGGGTAGTTGGGTATGTTTGGTGTGGGAATGTTGTTCTTTGTCGGTTTTTCTTTGTGTGTTTTAATCTATGCACTACAAAATCCTGGTCCTCACCTACAAAGCCCTCCACCATCTGGCCCCCTCATACCTCACTGACCTCCTCTCCCCGTACCAACCCTCACGGTCCCTCAGATCCACCTCAGCTGGTCTCTTCTCCATCCACAAGTCCATCCTCCACTGTTTTGGGGACATCGCCTTCTCCAGAGCAGCTCCCAGGCTCTGGAACTCCCTCCCCCAAGAGATCCGCACCTCTGAGTCCCTCACCATCTTCCAGACCCATCCCTCTGCTTTGTTGGTTGAAAACTCACGTAACATACTGACTGCAAACAACGTATAAACTAGCATGATTGAAGAGCCCAAACCATACCATCCCTGAGCCTCTCTCTTCTCTACAGAACGCTAACTAATGTAATGGACGTAACGTAGCTACGTTAGCCTGCCGCTGCAATATAGGTCATAGTCATTAGCTTTGGTTGATGACATAGCATTTTACGTTACTATAGCTAAGGCAGTGCTGCGCAACGTGATGCAAACGTTATAAGCTGAAGCTACACATTATTCAAAGCTCAAATGGATTTTTTTGGTTATTCACAGGGCATTTGTGATAATCTTCATAACTTTAAAAACTCACGTGAAGGTAGAAGGGCTTGGCTTTCCCTCTTTCACATGCAGTGCTCTGTGTGTGAGAATATAAACAAAGTCAAGTGATAGCAATTTAATTTGATTTCAATTTGGAAATGATGGTTGTTTTATCATATTGATGCACCCACAACAGCAAAACAAAAAAAAGAAGAAAGAAAAGTTTATTTAAGCTCTTTCACCAGAGGAGCAGCTAAGCGAATCAGGGCAAATGGGCAGTTGCCCAGGCAACAATAGCCCGTACCTGTGCACGTCCCTGTGGATCGCCCTGCGTAACGTTACTTTGTCCACAGCAATCCTGCCACAATCGGTCCCAAAACATCCCAGCTAGATAGTTAATGCCGTAATGTTAAACATATTCTTCATAAGTCTTTTTTTATTATTCCCTGAACGCACAATCCAAATTTTCTTCAAAACTTGCCATTTTCAGCGTGTAACTTGCTAGCTCGAAGTTTGTTGTTGTTTCCCGAAATGAACGTTGAGTTTTGCAAGGCGAGGGACATCCAACAGAATATATTCGCCATTATTATCCGTGAAATGTTGTTGATCCAGCCTTTAGTATGGTATGCTTTAAAATGTCATTAAGTATAGTAGGCCAGATAAATGTCATAAAAGTCATAGTATGTCATAAAAATGGCATCATAAAAAAGTCATAGTATGCTATAAAAATGTCTGAAAAAAGTCATATAGCATGCCATAAAAATGTTATAAAAAAGTCATAGTATATTATGCCATAAAATGTCATAGTTAAGTATTAGTAGTATAGTATAGTTTATCATAATAGCCACCTCGAAGGGCATTACCCACTTAAACCATGGTCCATTGCCAAATATTTTACAGATCATTAATTTATATTTTCATGCATTTTGCGACCAAAATCCAAGCTTTATTCGAACAATAACTCAGTTTGCTATTTTGAACAGCAGATGATCGCTAAGATACAAAGTATTAGAGGAGTAGTGTAACTTTTTGCAGCACTTCTAAATAAAATATTAAGATTTCATGCATTGTTGTAGAACGGTGAACAGACACCTGTTTCCCCAACAATACTTTGTAGGTGTCCTATATTACATTTTAATGGACACCCTGCTGCCAATCAGAATCAATTATTCACCCAGATGATAGTATAGTATGTCATAAAAATTTAATAAAAACTTACTTCCTATAACCAATTGAAAATTATAGTCAGGTAGCATACAGTACAGTATCTGCTGCCGTGCATTCAACAAGACATGGGTTGAATCAGTTGTCACAAAATAATACTCCCTAGAAGCATTTCATTTATCATAAGTGCAGTGGTAAATGCAGTCTGTATGTACTCCAGACACGTGTTCTGTAAATAGGTGGCCTCAGCCCTGCTTTAGTGGTCCCCTGTAAGCCAATTGGGATCTTATATACGATGGGGATGGGCTTATATGTCGCTGGTGATTGTGGGGGCTATTCTCATTGCAAGAGTATTAGTGGAGCTAAAAGCACTTATAGCATCAGAGCCAACTTGGTTATGGGGGCATGTTACTTTAAAAGAAACAGTAAAGAGATAAAAGAGAGGGTTAATCCAGAAGCTCCTTAGGAAGTGGTACACTCCCATCATAGTCACTTGCAGATGGACCTTTAGGTTTCTAGACATGTTTGGCAAGTTAAAGGGCCTCCTTAGTGGCCCGCAGGTGCCAGTGGCTTCGGAGACTCCAGCTCCAGCTAAGGTAAGACTTGTTTTAAAAACAGTGTGCTGTATATTCAATGATTAAGTACAAATGTTCTTCATAGTAAGATATGTTATTCATTTCTAGTGTGAAAGAGTATTGGATTTTCCTGTGATGCTCTTACAAGTACAATAAGTACTGATCTGATACTAATACTAGTAATACTAAAATGATACTAAAAAAAAAGTATTACGTCCAGCCTGTAAAACAGCAAATTTGGTTACATTTGTTTTCCCCCAAGATCACAGCAGTGGCTTCTTATCTGCTCCCCATCCATTCAATTGTTAGTACTCTTGCCAACAACAAATCACATAAAATTGTTTCATTGCACAGACCTCATTGAAATTGCTCATTATCCAACGGGCAAAATTAATTTCATCTCAAACACAGCTTGTTTTCTTAAAAAAAATAAAATAAAAGCTCTCTTAATTAAAATGTCTCGCTACTGACTGTGATTTGACTAATGAAGCTGAGCATCTGACTTTGTGGAACATGTTGATTTTGTCTTGTAGGATGAAAAGCCAGCCAATAAGGAGAATGAGGCCAAGAAAGTGGACAAACCGCAAGGTAAGTTATCATTCATTTGAGAGGCTCTACGGCACATTTAGAAATTGTATGTCCCTTGTTTTGTTTTGTGTCAGATGAGCTTTCTTTATGATGATTCAAATTCACTGTCCTTTACCTCTCGTGTACCAAAGGCTGTGGTTAAACTGTATACCAGGCATACTGTGTAGACTGGAAGTTTCTGCTGGCACTTTTTGCTAAAATGATCTCTGCGCTTACTTGCAAGCTCACCAATAGTAGTTGCTCTCAAAAGTTAGACAGTATCGGGGAGCTTCAAATGGCTGTAATCAGCTGTGTGTGCACTTGTAAGGCCCAGATGTTGATCAAGAAGAAAATCAGAGAGGCACATGCATGACACACATTGACTGTTGAGAACTTATCAATAAGAAGTTCTTAAGCTTATTTTCCCTGCTTTCCGAGGTCTATAACATAAATTGAAATTCAGTGACTTGTTGATTGTGTCGCTTTCAGTTCAGACACCTGTCATGTAGCAATTGTAGCATCAAGCACAATGGGTATGCCATCAATCTATGTCCTGTCACCAAAATACAGCTGATTATACTCTTAATTTATGTCCCTAAAAAGCTGAGAGTTGCAACTTAACAATCCTCTAACTATAGCAAAAATAATCTAGCCTTATGGATGTTGTGAATCTCATTCATAACTTCTGTTCACACTTTGTGTCTTTCTCCGAGACAGCATGTCTGTATACCATTGCAGCACAGCTACAGCCCAAAAACTGAGCGAACATTCTTAAAATGTGATTTTCATTATAATTCCTTCCAATGTAATTGATACTGACCTTAGATACTATATAGTTAGTGTCATCCAAACTTAATTCTTAAGAAAATAACCCATTTCAACAATAATTATGTTATTTGTATAGCACTTTGCAAAAACAAAGTTACAGGGAAACAAGTAAAGTAAAACAAAATTAATTAAACAAAGTAAATTAAATTCATAAGAATGTATATAATTGATAACATGCAAGGCTTTAAAAAAACGAGCACTACAAACATCAAGTCTGAAGGAGATGAAATGTAATTATGATTGTTGCCCTTTCTAAAAAATCAACCCCAGCCCCAGCAGCAGCCCCAACCCCTGCCCCAGCAGCGGCGACCCCAGCAGCAGCCCCAGCTGCCCCAGCCCCAGCAACGGCGGCCCCAGGCCCAGCAGCCCCTGCTCCTGCTCCAGCAGCGGCCGCAGCCGCCCCAGCTAACCCTGATCAAGCTGGACCTGAGGGGTAAGACCTGCATCCATGGTAGTTTCGGTAGTTTCCAATAACTTTAGAGACATCAACACGCCTTCATCATCACAAAGGGTTTGTTGTAACCTGATTTGTTAGCGTACCTTTAATTACAAGGGAGATGCATTAAAGGTATAACTTAAGCAATTAATTAGAGTAGATGTAGCTTACTAAAACACCCACCTGCCAAGACTCCGAAAGTTCAAACAAACTAGTATTTAATTAATCACCAAATGGACACTAATTAATCAGATTACCTGGCAAGATGGCAGAGAGAGAGAGATAGTGACAGAGAAAGCCCTCAGTGATGAGTGTAGCATGTGAGATCTTTATCCCCTGGCGCAACATGCATGTTACGAAGGGGTTGACCTGAAAGTGGATTAAAAGCTTTTCAGCTTTTTAAGTTTAAGGAGCTCACCAGGGCTGCTTCTGGCCCAGCAAGAAAAAAACATGAAGGCGACAGATTCGGCTGATGCTCCAGCCCCAAATGTTTTTCTCAAAAGCCCTGAATCCGTTTAGGGTTTTAAAACAACTTCAACTTTTTGTCCTTTTCCCCTCAGTCTCTCTGACTGGACCAGCAAATCAATGGAGCAAAAGTTAAAAAAATAAATCTGGAAAATATCACCATTCATTCTGTGAACTAAAAATAGGTTTCAAGATTAGTAGTGCTGTTTAGGCCAAGTTTTCTGCCCTACATATGTTATATAACTTCAAAACAGTATCATCAGGCTATTTTTGGCTTTTTTTTTTAGGTGGCAGGAGTGAAAATCTGATTTCAGAATGATAAAGACAGTTTGAGAGATTAAAATTTAAAAAAGGATGTAGGCTCTACAGGATGATTCTTTTCCTCAGCAACTATCATGTTTTCCCAATGATTGATTTTTAGGCTTTCTATTATCAAATGGCTTAAAAATATATATGCTGCCACTTTTCTCGTTTGAAAGCCATGATGTCTCTCTCCAAATTCTCTGGGCGGGCAAAGCAGAGAAAGGGGAGGTAACCTTCCAGATCGGCCCATCTGAGCTTTCATTTTCTCAAAGGCAGAGCAGGATACCCAGGGCTCGGTTTACACCTATCACCATTTCTAGCCACTGGGGGACCATAGGCAGGCTGGGGGAACGCATATTAATGTTAAAAGTGAAATTTTCATGCCAGGGGACCTTTAAGGCACTCGTGCCAGATTATGTTTTGCTGGCTGGTGAAGATGTAATAACATACTGTATACTGTAAAGCTTGATTATGGTTGTGCGGAGGCTCCACGCAGAGCTTTCGCTGTAGCCTGTGTGGCCTGAAGTTTATAATTGTACGTTGGTGTGTGCGTCGATCTCTTAGCAGGGCCAGCCTGTGTGTGTGTGTGTGTGTGTGTGTGTGTGTGTGTGTGTGTGTGTGTGTGTGTGTGTGTGTGTGTGTGTGTGTGTGTGTGTGTGTGTGGGGAGTGTGTGGTAGAGCGAGTAAGAGAGTGACGGCAATTAGCTTTGGAGCGAGTACCAACTTCAGAGTCATAGTGAGAGAGGATTTTGGAATCTTATTTTGGGATGTCTGATCCAGACCGTTATTTTGAAAACTACAGTACTATTAAACAGCAAAGTCTGCGTGATCTTGGATTATAAAAAAAAAAGAAGGATCTTTTAAAAACACCTCTTACATCTATATATTTAAATTTATGATGGACATTAATGAATAAATTTGAGCATTTGAATGCAGATCTCTAAAGTTTGCCATAGTTTAAGGCACAACACCACAACTGACAAGGTTTAAGGTGTGTTCTTTTTTAATCTATAATTTCATTAATATACTGTTTTTTTTACACTATCTTTGTACAGTATTTACACTGCGTTGCCAGTTTATTAGGTACACCTTGCTAAAACTAGTGCAGTCTAATACAACAGTTCTGCAATAAATCCTACCTTCACAACGGTTATAATGTTCAGTTTTTGTTGAAACTGTTTAAGAGAGTTGCTGATTTAACTGCAAGGTCATTTTGGTCGACTGCAGTTTTAATTTAATTCAGTTCAATTGAATGAACTTTATTTATTGGTTCGGAAGTTGTTTTGAGTTATACATATAGCTGTTTCTGTTATTTAGCCTGTCCTCATTGATATAAATGGGGTGGACAAACATCTGTCAGTATAACGCATAACAATTGAACAGCACCACAAACTGCAGAGTGTTTCTTGTATCGTGTGACCTTCTACTAGTTAGCAGGAAAAAAAAGCTGCAGCCTTCAGGCTAGATTAAATCTTTAGAGGCTTCCCATCAGTACTGTGACTCATAGCCACCAGAGGGTAGCCTCTGCTGCACTTTTGGCAGAAGAGAGGCATTCCACTCACCTGAGTTGGGTTGTAACAGCTTCCAAAGTCCCTTTCTTTCACTTTCCCAAACTAATGTTAATCACTCAACTGTGAAGGACTACATCAGCATAGTGCACCCAATGGAAAGACTACATCCTACACTGTGTTAATGAAGTGGTGTCAACGTTGTACCTTCCTGTTTTAGTTTGTTGTAAACTATTTTAAGAATATTTAATTGTCTTTGATTTGATGAAAGTACTTAAATATAGATTTAGATAAAGCTTCGGGCAGTTACAGTGCAGCGGTGCAGTTTGTAATGACTTGACACAAATACATTTGGCTCCTCCTATTAGCTAAAAGTAATGCTTAATTATGTCCACTAGGGGGTGACATATGATCACTGATTTCCCATTCCTGTACTGTACTGCTGAGGCTGAAGTTGTATGTCAGCTGAGCCTTTCCACTTAAAATGTAATTTCACAGTATAAATGTCTTTATTTGACGTAAAGAATCACATTGCTATGCTAAGCCATGTGTGAAAAGCAGTAGACATTCAATAACAGATTGACACCGCAGCTGCTGGTTTTACTGACTTGCTCTTTCTCTTTTCTTTAAATTACTTAAAATGAATTAAACCAGCCACAGTAGCGTGTTCCTTTTTGCTGGAATAAAAATGCACACATTCAAGCCCTTCTCACTACTCTAGCTTTGTATTTATACTTGTAGTTTTTTTTTGTAAGTATTTTTACTAAAAATTTAGCAACTTGCGGGCAGCAGAAATTGATAGTTTATTGAAAGTTGATATTTAAACATTAAGCTGATACAGCAACATTAGCATTTGTTACAGTTTTGTTTCTGGCAACTTGGTGAACGTTAAGTCTAATATTAATTCTGTTCTGCATCTCTACTGACAGATAAAATATGTAACTTTTCTGCATTAAAATGTCTAAAATCGACTAGACCTATGTTAAATATGTTTGATGAGTTGTGTACTTACAATTTTCCCAAATGTTATTAACAAACCCAGAATAATCTGTAATTTTATCCACGGTAGCCATTTGGTTGTCGTCGCCTATCAGTGGCATCATATCCTTGAAGCCACATTTTTACGATACACTTTTTAGATCTTAGTCGTTTTTATATTTTAAAGGAATACGCCATTATTTATTAGACGTCTGTATCCTAGGTTATTATCAGAAAAACAGTTGTGTTAACATTAGCGGCAGCTCTGCTCACACCCCCTCTGCTGACTAGCTGAACAGCATCAGAGATACTGATTCTTAACGTAAAACTGCTTTATTAAGTGTTTTTACCTGATTTCAATCACCGAGTTCGATTGTTTTGAAGAGGATGAGACCTATGCGGATACTTCACCTCCCCGGTAAACAACCTCCCGAACAATGATCACTGAAGTAATCTTAACTGGGAGAAACTGACTGCAATGACGGAATGTCTCCATCTTTTGTTGTTATTTTGATTGAGAGACCCCTAGCAGCAGAAAATTACATATTGTGCATTTAAATTCTGAGGATAATATCGGTCTGCTGAAGCTCCACCATGTTCCCCAGCTAAGCACTCTCTGTGTCTGTCTACTGTTTGGTACAGTTTATTTACTGAAACAGGTGCCTACTCTGGCTAAAAATGTTAAGAGAGCAGCGAGAGTGAACCAAAACAGTTACGTTTGAAAAACCAAAACAATGAGCTAACAGACACTTGCTATGACAGACTATGCTCAATAGTTATGTTGGCAACTGCAGAGTATACACAGAACTATAAAATATTGATTATAGGCACTAAATAACAAGCTTTACTTACTTTGGCACATCACTTAAGACTAGTTTTGCTACAAATGCTGTGGTTTCTCCATCCTCATTACATGAGAAACTGTCCAATGACCCTCTTCCACAAATAAAAAAAACAAGGTTGTGTGGCTAATTCTTCTGATGGTATTTTCAATCATCAGACAAGAAGCGGCCCCTCCTCCACCCCCACCCATCGTCATCAACAAGTATTCAGACGAGCAGCTCAGAACCATAGTCAAGTCAATGAGAGAGAGACTGCAGCTCTTCAAGGAGAAAGTGGAGGATCAGTATGCTACGTCCCCTGAGATCAGCCCTCCTGTCAGTGAGTGCATCACACAATTATTCATCTGTATGCACACGACTTAGAGCTTCACCTCAGCTGTGTTAGTAAGCACAAAAGCTTCATATTTGTGATTTATGATTATCATTGGTGCTTAATTGGCAACACATGATGGATATTTAAATATAATAATAATAAATAAAGTTTCAGCAAACTCATTCCTAATATTGCCTTTTCAGCACCTGTGTTAACCAAAGACAACTACACAAAAGTCATAGAGGAGAGGAAAAGGCAAGCAGAGGAGGAGCGGATAAAGAAGGAAGAAGCTGAGAAGAAGAAGAAAGAGGAGCAGGAGAAGAAAAAGCAGGAGGCCGAGCAGAAGAAGAAGGAGGAGGAGGATAAAAAGAAAGCAGAGGCTAAAGTTGAGAAAAAGGAGGAGGAGAAAAAGGAGGAGAAGAGCACGAAGTCCAAGTTAACTGAAGCTACCTGGTTTTGGGTGGACGTTGTGCTGATGCCAATTGAGGGCCTGATGGACTCAGTGCTGGGGAACACCATCGACCCTTTTACAGACCGTCGCTACATCGCCTGGCTGAGCTTGGTGACTCTGGCCTTCAACTACAATACCTGGTTCATTACGGCCCGTCTGTGTTTCCCGTACCACACTGAAAGCGCCATCCCTTACTGGGTCGCCCTGGATATGGTGGCCGACCTCATCTACCTCACAGACTCCATCCTCTTCCAGGCCCGCAAACAGTTTGTCAAAGCAGGAGACATCATAGTAAGTCTGATATAATCCTGGCCAATGGAGCCTGATACTGAGAAGGATATATAAAGCATATAACAAAATGACAATTTATTCTCTTCCTTTCAGAAAGACAGAGTGGTGACAAGGAAGTACTACAGAGATTCGGAGAGATTCATGGTACTGTGACTTAAATTTGAACATTAGGATGAACTCATCTCAGTGACTTCACACGTCTGTCTCTCATTAACAGATAGACATGATGTGCCTCATGCCATTCGACTTGCTGTACTTCCAGTTTGGATTCAAATCCATTTTCAGAGCCAATCGTCTGCTGAAGGTGAATTTACTTATGTGTTACAAAGGCCAGCCAATTGATAAGTGACTTTGTTTCCTTCCTGGGGTTGCCTTGACTGACATTTGTCATGCTTATTATCAAGGCAGGTACATTTTTTGAGTTCAGCGATCGCCTAGAGAGCATCATGGCCAAGGCTTACATCTGGAGGTTAGTAACAAAAAAAAATTAGTAACCAGCTATGATAATGCAAAAGCAAAACAACTCACTTTTTTCTATATTGGGAAATAAAAATGCATGTGAAAAAATAATGAAGACAGACAGATAAACAGAGGGAGAAACTAACATCTTTTCTGTTAGAGTGATTCGGACTATTGGATATCTTCTCTTCATGCTCCACCTCAATGCCTGCTTCTACTATGTAGCTTCAGAGTACCAGGGCATCGGGTCAACTAAATGGGTCTACTCCGGGCTGGGCAGCGCGTAAGTACAGAACCTTCATATTCCCGCTTGTGTTTGATGTATGACATTGTTGTTTGGGTTTTCTCCTGATTGCACAAAGTTAATCTAAGTATCTGTACGTTTCTGACTCATATTTACTCTAACAATACCACTACTAATAGGTTAACACATTCTGTCAAACTCAACTCAAAATGAAAACTGATACTTCTGTCTCAACATATGTCAACATATTAGTGAAGCACAATATAATTACACCATTAGCAAGTTGTAGGGACTTTGGTAATGGTGTAATCAGCGTAAAACACTATTTTTTTTAAATAAAGCTCCATGTAAAGTAAATATTTTTTAGTTTAAAGGTATAATATGCAGGATGTTCCTAAAAAACAAAACAATGTATAGATTAATACAAAAATAATCCCCCTCAATCATCACTTATGACCACTAGAAGTGAGTGGTGGTGGCTGTATCTGCAGAGACTCTGCCCTCTGCCTGTATTTTCTCTTTTCTATTTATTTCGATGTGTGCTGGACGTTTATGGGTGTGAGCAAAGAGCCTTTGGGCCCCACATGGGTGTGTAACCCCCAGCCAATAACAGCATGCAGGTTGTGCAGCCCATTCTCATTGCCAGGTACCGCTGTTTTGTCCCGCCCCTCAGTGCCTGCTACTGACACACAAGTTTAATAGAAACACACACAGACATGATGAAGCTCTAGCCTGGTCCTACCAGACTCTCGTACATTTCATTTGTACAGAGAATCTGGCGACTCTCCATTGACAAGTGTTAACTTCCTTGAAGGCGGGTACTCTGTTGAAGTTTAAAACTATTGGATCTGCCCAGAGCCACTCTGGATATGCCATAACCAATCGCTAACATTTGGTCGTGACGTATGTCATGCGCATGTGCAACAAGAGGGGAGACCGACAACAACTATCGGCTTATATTTAGCATTAGAATCGCTAGTGTTAGCCTTAGCCTTAGCCAACTCCTTCACCACTAATGGAGCGAGCTGGAAAATCAAACTTTTCCCTAACCCCGTGGGGAGGAGGGCCACAACATCATGGCCACCAACATAACTCAGCAAAGACTGTTCTTGCTCGGGCTTTAACTTCTGGATATTCGGCAGAGTTGGGAGTCAGCCACTCCCTCTGTTCGCTGATTGGACTGGCTGGAGAAAACCCAAGACTAGACGGCGAACCCAGACGTAGTACTGAAGGGAAATGAAAATTGAGCGTAAGTATGTAGGAGGGCGGAGCCAGGCTAATGAAGCTCTGCATTCACACAAAATCCAGCAATGTGGCATCTTGCCACTGAAGTGTGGGTGTGTTTATTTGTGCGTTAGAATGTAACTGTCATGAAACAATCAGAAAATGTTTTATTCCTCTGATGTACTGCTTTGTTCGGCGCTCCCTGTCTTCACTCTCTAGCTTGCTCAACCACCGCTGCTCTCTCTCTCTCTCTCTCTCTCTCTCTCTCTCTCTCTCTCTTTCTGGCTTGTTGAGCCGGGGAGGAGAGGCCAACTTTGAACGCTGTGTTTGCAAACACCAACCGATAAAAGCAACATATTATACCTTTAAAGTCATTCCTCTTTGGCTGTTCAAGACACAAAAATAATAGGGCTACCATACATGACAAAATGGGACAACATGACTATCAAACACAACACATGGCTTACAAGAGTCATTGCGATGCTTGCTGCACTGAAACCAGTTGTCTCCATCCCTGAGACATCCACAAACGATCACAAAAATGTCTTGTATGTTCCATTTCTGCTGCTGCTGCAGTTACCTTAGCTGCTTCTTCTATGCGGAGAAGTCCCTGCTGATGATCGCTGAGTTGCCACTTCCAGACACCATGTTCGGACAGATCTTTCAGATGACAAACTACCTTTTTGGGGCATTCTTTATGTCCATCATTCTTGGCCAGGTAGTTTATTTGCAATTCTTAATCTTTTATTGCTATTATTTTTTTTTCTATATAATTTATTTTTTAATTAACCTGTTTTTGGATTCTTATTTTTCTCTTTTCTTTCAATTTGCAATTTTAGAAAATGACTTGTCTAAGTTTTGCAATAAGACATCAAGGGAATCAAACTTGAAAAAAGGGGGAAAATAGCAATGACTCCTACGCATGCACACACACATCTATCTGTCAGTCCAAAAAACAGGCCAGTGACATATAGTGTTTGTGACAGCCCCTCTAACGCCCCCACCCTCTCCACAGGTATCTGCGTTGTTACTACCACGCTGTCCGCAGTCTGATCAACATCGGGGGTCTTAACGAACCCCATACCGTCTTTGAGATTACCTTTCAGATGACTAACTTTTTCACGGGAGTCTTTGTGTTCTCCAGTTTGATTGGACAGGTAACAGAGAGACACATTCTGCTCGTAGCATGAGTCAAAGTCCCAGCATGCTCAGTTCCTCTGGAAACCTGAAATTAGCACCTCTAAATTAGCATGTCCTTTTCCTCTTGTCTCGTTAATGTAGTGATTTAGTGACAGATAAATGATGACACTAACAATCATCAATCATCTTACCATACTAGTTTCACTAACATCCCATCATCCGTCACTCCAACTGTTGTTGTATTTCACTGGTTCCCTGTGAAGTCTTGATTTTCAAAAAAGATTGTTAAATGTATTAAATGTAGCATTTGAACAACAAAAACTGTTTAATTGACATCAGTAGGTATCCAATTTAACCAAAGATTTCCTTAGTTCATATATTTATTCTTACTGTCATCGTGCCTCAGATGAGAGACGTCATCGGTGCAGCCACAGCAGGACAGACCTACTTCCGAGCCTCCATGGACGGCACCGTGGATTACATGGTGAACAACCACATCCCCCCTTTGGTGCAGAGCCGGGTCCGCACCTGGTTCACCTACACCTGGGACGCTCAGGGCATGCTGGGTCAGTAACACTGGACAAAGTTCTGTTTTTACAGGATGTTGAATGTTGAAATGTTGAATTATAGGAATCTACAGTCCTTCACGTAGATATATTACCTTTAAAAAAAGTGGTACTACTTACCTCTGTAGATCCAGACTTATTTGACCCCAGAATAAACATTTCCCGATTCATCTTGATGCTTTCAGATGAGTCCGAGCTGCTGGATAAGATGCCTCTGGTGATGAGAACTGCCATCGCTGTTGACATCAACCTATCCACCTTTCAGAAGATTGATCTTTTCAAGGTGCCTCTCCAAGACACCACAAATACAGTAAAACAGGCATACTGCAGCTTGGACATTAAGTCAATTAAATGCCTTTTTTTTTCTCCACAGGGCTGCGACCAGCAGATGTTGGTGGACATGTTACTGAGGCTCAAGTCCATCATCTATTTACCTGGAGACTTTGTTGTCAAGAAAGTGAGTTCACATTCTTATCATGCCATCACCGTCCTGGATTTGAACTTTTATATTTGAATCTGTATCATCCTTCAAAACCCTATAACTACAACCTTTGTGCAAATATCTATTGTCTATTCTGTATTTATGTTTCTGCACATGTTTATGCCATTGCCCTCTCTGCAGGGGGACATCGGTAAAGAGATGTACATCATTAAAAGTGGAGCGGTGCAGGTGGTGGGAGGACCTGACAACAGCATTGTGTTTGTCACACTGAAGGCTGGCTGTGTATTTGGAGAAATCAGGTAAGAGAAAGTTCACCCTTTGTCATTGTCAGACCGAATATACAGTCTGAAGAAAGAAATCTTAGGGCATTGTAAATTCCAATTTTCACACGGTGTTAAATATCAGCAGAGAGGTTAAATGTGCAGCAATGTAATTAGAAGATGATAGATTAAAATCCACAGACAAGAACACATTATAAAATGTTTCTCTTTCCCAGTCTGTTGCAGTCATCCAAAGATGGAGGGAACAGGCGGACAGCTAATGTCAAAGCCTACGGCTTTGCTAATCTTTTCGTCCTGGAGAAGAAAGACCTGTTTGACATCCTGGTCCACTATCCAGAGTCTCAGAAAGTGTTGGCCAGGAAGGGAAGGTGAGGAAGAGGCATCTGCTACAAACAGCTTAATCATGCCCTCACTGAGGTGAAACGATTCCCAGACCTACTTCACACTGCCAAAAGTCAGGAAGGTGGTGATGCAATAATAATAATAATAATAGTATAAATAAAGTATTAAAATTAAACAAAACATGCACATACCTTTATCAATGCAAACACTTATTTATTGATCATCTATATGGGTGGTGGGACAATCTACACAAATCTAAACAGACATGAGGACTGCAAGTAGTGATTATTCTTTGCAATTTACTATTTACTCTACAAAATATTGGCTTAAAAATAGTTAAAATGTATCACCTCATATGCAGCACTTATTGAAAGATGTTACCTACATTGTTTCCTCATAACTCATAACTTCAGCAGCCTATGTTTTGGAAACACAGTTTTCAGTTTTCAGACCTATTTCTTTCAGCTAGGACTCTACTATTTGGCCGACACCCACTTGGGCTGCTTAAGGGTACTATGTGAAGCAATTTACATGTATTAAGTGCTTTGTATTGCCAATCTGTGAACAGATTGTAATGTAACTTAAAAATGAGACCTTCCTCGACTTTCTCAGTTGCCTATAACAGCCTGTGTACTGATTCTATGTAAAGGACTCGGGACCTTTGCCAGGAAAATTCAAAGGATATGAAGTTAAAGGTGCAGTAATTGATTCTGCATAAAGATTGTTAATATTTGAACTCAACTGCTAAACAAGATCCGCCCCCCCAGATTCACAGAGAGATAACTACTGGCTGGCACATTCAAATGCTGCCCCCCTCCCGCCCCCTACCATCAACTGTTGCTGATTGGCTAGAATAGTGTTTTGTGGCTCGTGCGCACCTTTGTTTTCCATTTACAGAGCCAGGGCTTTGTATTAATACTGTACACAGAAAATAGAGAGGAGTGAGGAGATATTCTCTGAATTTGACAACAAGTGTATTGGATTAATATAACTTATTATACCTTTGATGCACGCTCAGTTCTCTTCCTCTCTTGCCTCTTTTCAGCTCCCCTACAGTGCCAAAGGTTAACAACAGTGTTAGCTTGCTTGCTAACAAGGATAAATGGCTAGCTAGCTAACGTAGCAAAATAGTGTTTTGAGTGGATAATGTCAGCTAATTCATCCAGACTACTGGGTCTGATCTGGCTGCTAAATTGGCTAGCTTGCCGTTTGCAAATTACTTCATCATCTAACGTTACGAAGTAACCAACGCCAGATCCATGCAGCGTAGCTAAGTTACAGCTAGCTGGCTAACGTTTGCTTGCTTGCTCGCTAATATTATTGCTAGCAAAATACTATCTAAGTGGATATGTTAGTTGGCTAGCTTTTAGCAAACAATAAATGATGTAACGTTAAAGTTCAGTCTCATGAATGTCATGTCACTTTTTTGGTCGATGCTCAATTGCACCTAAAGATGCAAAGCAACAAGATGCTAACTGCATTTCACTTAACGGCCACCTGTGTCATTCTTTAAACAAAGCCATTTCCACTCTAAGAACCAATATATTTGAGCATGCTTTGCAGTACACAGTATCAGAGGATATTTGTTTAGCCAGCTGTTTCTCTTTTTCTGTGCATGTAGGAAACTCATGAAGGCGAAGGGTCCAGCAGCAGCTAATGCAGAAGTGGAAAAGAAGAAAGGACTGGTGCTGTTCAGACCCAGACCGCCCACACCCAAACTGCTGCGTGCTTTTGGTGGAAACACTAACTTCTTGGAAAAAATGAGGGTAACAACTCTTCCATTTCTATCTAGATATGTTGTCATGAAAGCCATTACAGTTATGCTGACTGATAAACATATCATTATTTTTCTTCCCTAGAGTGCTGCTGCCGGTGGCAAGTGATGATTGTAGTGAGCTTCTTTTTTTATAACTTCTTTTTGGAAGTGAATGTACAGTTTTGTTTTCAACCTCTTTTTGTAATGAGTGTGTATGTCCTGTCATTTTAAGATATTGTTAAAAAACTGTTATTTCCCAGAGTCCAAATTTTGGTTTGACATGCTTAGACCACTCAAAAAAAAAAAAAACTAAGACAACAAGCAGATTTAAATATCAAAAATGTGTTTCAAACTATTTTAATGAGATATGTAGTATTAGAATCAGTATGTGAACCTCAACTACTGGCATGAGTGCTGCTTCTTGTATATGTATCTACCTATCCACCTATTGTTTCTCTTCTTTTATTGGCTATATTATTTTTCAGTTTACCAATGCATAGTAGTTTTAAAAGCCTAACAAAGATTATCAGTTAGAAGGATTGGTAACAACAATGCTTAAAATATAATATTTGATTTGATCTTCGTCAATATTTGCCTAAATAAATGATTGCCTGATTTATCTACAGTTTTCTTATAGTGGCATCCTGTGTTGCTTGCTGTATACTGTATGTCTGTCTGTCTGCGTGTTTGAGCAGAAGGAGGTACAGTTCAGGGAGAGAGAGAGAGAGAGAGAGAGACAGACTAATCCCAATCCCGTTTGGCAGACGGACATTATGAGGGTTAATTAACTAAGTGGTCTCAGTGTTTGTGAACTGGAGTCTGGAGTCAAATAACCCCAGCAGTCTACTTTTTACACCAGCTACTTTTGAGTTACTACCATGTAGTTTATGTGTTATCCCTTGATTATATATATTAAAAAAATTCACTTAGTTCCATGTGAAATGCAGAGGCTAAACTAAGAGTTGTTTTTATTTATTTCAATAAACTAAATGGCAGAATTAGTCAAATTGAAAATGTATGAAATTATTTTTAAATGTATTTCCCTTTCAACCTACTTTGACTGACAGTAGTTAATCTTTTCATTTGATAATTGATTATTAAGTAGACACACTAATTGCTAATACATGATAAAGTTATTAGGCCCTGTAAATGGCCTTTGGACTGGAGTCAACACTGCAAGAGGACAGTTGCCTTGCCTAGCAGTGATTGGTGGCTGTGATAGCTGATCTGGTGTTGACTGCAGCAGAAAGGGGAGTGTCCAAAGGGAATTAATGGTTCTAAGAAATGTAATTGCGAGGAAGAGCACTACAGAGTGTCCTGGATCTGAGTACTACATTGGAAAGTGTCTTCAGGAGGAGAAGTGGATGGTGTAGCCCACACAGACTACCGCCATGTTCAACAGGTTGAAAAAAATGATGGGGGCTCCTGAGCCTCCCCCTGCCCAACCTGCTACCCCACCTTCCACCCCAACTCCGCCAGCTAAGGTAAGGCCTGTCCTCTTTCTGATATCTTCAATATAAAACACCTGGACCAGAAATGTATTTTGTACTTTCTTTACCTTTATGTTTGTAATATTAGCACATTTTACTTTCTTATTTTCGGGTAAGGGTCATTTGTATTAGCCGCTCCTTAAACAGCTACCATTTAAACCAAACGCTAAATTAATTAGGTTCTGTGCTCACTACCTGCTTGTCACACTGACTACACACAAGTTTATTTTAAAATAAGGTGACTCAGATCAGTGAAAGCCTCTGAAGCAACTTTGCACTGATGAAGAGCAGTCACTGCAGCTTCAGCAGGGAGGGTGAGCCTGCATCGGTGGATTTATTGTTTTTTTTAGGGGGAAACTGGGTCAGCAATAATTTTCCTGAAATTGAGCTATCCCTTTCCTTAATACTGAGGATGAACTACAAGTGTAGTTGTGTGCACAGCTTAATCATTAGCAAATATTAATTTTGAAGCCTGGTTTTGTTGCAGTAGCATTTAGCACTTTGACATTTTCAAATCCACAGTATGCTCGATGCATGAACTAGTCTTACAAGCTGAAGGTCGGCCTGAGTCCTATTTGTCTCATAGTTAATGACATTGTTTAAGCTTTAGATAAAAAAATTATTTTGTTGATCTTTTTAAAGCACTTGATACCGTAGACCATTGCCTGCTCATGCAGAGATTACAAAATATTGGATTTGATATTAATGCATGCAATTGGTTCAGGAACTACCTATCAGAGAAACAAAAATCAGTTAAATTGGGAAGCTACAATTCTAAGTTTTTATCAGTAACAAAAGGTGTTCCACAGGGTTAAGTTTTAGGTCCAGATCTTTTCACTATCTATATCAACAATATTATTTCATCTTTGACAAACGTATGTTTACCGTAACGTAATGTGTATACGGATGACACAGTGCTGTACTATGTTGCTGGTTCTGTTCATCTAGCAGTTGAAAAACTTATGACATTCCTTTAACATTCTGCAAGACGTTCCTAAAGACCTACGATTTTTACTAAACACTGATAAAGTTCATGCTTTTTGCCAGAGCTGTAGACTATACTGACTTTAATATTTCTACTATGAACACACTTACGATCGATAGAGTCACAAAATCTAAATAAATCAACATCTGGATTGATGAAAAGCTCTCATTCAAATTTCACATCGATAATCTTGTGTACAGAATCGGGCAAGAGGTTGGCATTTCTACAGTAATAAAAGCATCTTTCCCACATTTTGTTGGAAAAAAGTTGTTAGTTTTCTTTAAGTCTTGGACTACGGTGATGTGATTTATACAGTAGACATGCATCCTCTACAACTTTTACACTAAGTCTCTTGACCCAGTCTATGACTCTGCCTTAAGATTTATAGCCAGCCATATCTATGGTACACAGCATTGTATTTTATATGACAGAGTTGGGTAGTCTTCTTTCCAAGGGAGACGTGTTACTCACTGGTGCAGTGGTGGAAGAAGTATTCAGATCTTTTCCTTAAGTAAAAGTACTAATATCACACTGTAAAAATTCCTGCATTGAAAATGTTACTTAAGTAAAAGTATGTAAGTATCATCAGGAAAATGTACTTAAAGTATTAAAAGTAAAAGTACTCAATGCAGAAAGTTCCTCACATTTTAGAAACTGAAAACGATCCAAACTGTTGTGTGTTTAATGGTCTAATCATTTCACCTGGACTTGTAGGTCGTTATACTTTGGGTAGTTTAATTTATAATAAAACATTGTATTTTATAAACTACATGTGTTTTGTGTGCAAAAAATTCCATTTGTAAAGTAACTAGTAGCTAAAGCTGTCGGATTAATGTAGTGGAGTAAAAAGTACAATATTTCTCTCTGAAATTTAGTGGAGTGGAAGTAGAAAATGGCATTAAAAGAAAAGACTCAAGTAAAGTAAAAGCACATCAAATTTGTACTTAAGTACAGTACTTTAGTAAATGTACTTAGTTACATTCCACCGCTGCACTGGTGTCTCTTTATCTATAAGGCCCTTGCTGGAAAACTACCATATTACCTTAAAGAATTGCTTTGTCACTCAGGGACCTTTTCAGACTGGCTTTTACTTCATGTTCCACAAGCTTGGTCTGAACTTGGGAAATTATACTTTTAATTTTAGTGCACCTGACTCCTGGAACAAAATACAGCACCTCCTTAAAATCAATTCACTTGTACCTTTTGGACATTTCAGAAATTAATTCAAATTATTTTCTTTTACATCTTATCCTATTTTATCTTTGAAACAATTTCCCAAATCAGAAAGTTTTAATAGCTTTCTAGTATTTGAATGATGTTTTTTCTCTGTGTTCTTTTTTTTGTCTTTGTAATTGACTCGATGTCACTGTATATTAGGGTTGCGTCTCAATGATCTCTTGAGTATAAATAAAGGTTGAACGAATGTATTGTTAAATACAGGAAGAAAAGGCACCTGAAAAAAAAGATGAAAAAGAGCAGGAAAAGAAAGGGGAAGAAAAGAAAGAAGAGGAAAAGAAAGAGGACAAAAATGAAGAGAAGAAAGAAGAAGAGCCCAAGAAGGAAGAGCCAAAACCAGGTGAGAAATAAATGCACAGGAACTTGGATATCTTGTAGTGACATAGGTGCATGAAGTACACCTTGTTCATATGTTTAGGAAGGTACTGTGATACACTCTGCTTTGATTTTTATCTCCCTGCTAAGAAGTCATGGCATTTAGTTTTTCCACATTTGTGAATTGGTGCTTTTCAGCAGGTGTTCTTTTTCAATTATCACATGCACTTCTATTACAAATTATTAAACATGCTTTTAAAGGCATTTTACACTTTAAATGGGAATTTGTACTCCACTTTGTACAGGACACACCTTATGCAGATTCTGGAGCCAAGATTCCCCTTATATATTAGATTTTTACAGATTAAAAGCTGCAGGAAGTGCAAAGGAGGGTCTTTAACAGTAAGGCCAATGATTACGTGTGTGATTTAGTCGTGTCCTTTAGTGTGTTTGTGTTTACTTTATAAACTGACTGAGTGCTGCTGTATTTTTCTCCCAGCTCCAGCTCCTGTGGCCCCAGCTTCTGCGGCCCCAGCTGCTCCTGCCCCAGCTGCTCCTGCCCCAGCTGCTGCGGCCCCAGCTGCTCCTGCCCCTGCTGCTGCTGCGGCCCCAGCTGCTGCTCCGGCCAATCCAGAGGGGGCTAATGGGTAAGAATGCAAAATATACTGTGTGTTTTTTTTGTTTGTCCCATTGTAATGTTATGTATTGTCCCATTGTTTGTTGTCTGTGGGGTCTGAAACTGTGTCATGGATGCCCTGCACTTTTTAACTGCGCAAGAAATTTACCTACGGGTACAAATAAAGTAACCTGAACCTGTACCCAACATCTCACCCAGTCCCCTGCAGCCCTGCATATGACATATCAGTACTGACATTTGAAAAGTGACTTTAGGCTATACATTACAGGACTTAAATCCAGATTTTTTTCTGAGATGCAATTTTTAGTTTTTTTGAAGTCCCAATCCCACATTTAATTGGAACATTGCCTTTAATTAGCCACCCTACTCATTTATATTAAGTCTACCTGTGCAGATGTGTAATGGGAATGTTTCAGAGCTTCTGAAAGTGGGCACAAGTCCTTACAGTTTGGTACTTTGTGCCTGTTTGAGCGAGTGTTACAGAGAATGAGAAGAGTAAGACAGAGAGAGATGTTGCTGATTGTTGATAAAATGCCTGTGCTGAACATTTCTGCTTTGGGATGACCTGGTGAACAAATCACTCATACCTGCAGAAATGTTGGTGCACTTGTTACTTGCTTAGTTGTGATACCCACTATGGAAAATCGTTCAGGTCTGTTGTGTCGTCTCTGGCATGAGATCACAGAGAAGAGGATATTTTTGTTGGAACATTTAAAAGATCCATTAAGAAATAATGTGTTTTTATGTTAGTATTATTTTTTCATTGTGGTACAAGGCTAGAGTGTGGTGAGGCTAGATGAGACTAACAGTAATTAGTAGCTATACACATAAACTTGACTGGACTAAGAATACCTTGACCCTGGAGCTTGAGCTCTGTCCATTTCAGGAACTCCTCAAGTTTCCAGGTATCATAGTATCAGCTTCAGTACAGCACAGTAAACACTACGAGCTGTGTCAATTTACAGTGATTTATTGGACTTTGTAGCACCAGTATTAACATAATTGCCAAGCTTTAGGCATAGCTGTTGCTAATATCTGCCATTTAAATCTAGATTTGTTATTTTTACTTTCCAAACATACATTAACCATTTTTAACTGATAGTGCAGATAGACAATTTACTCTGAGTGGCTTCACCTCCATTGTTTTTGCTTTCCTCACAATAAGAATAGTGGGCACACTGTATGTTAGCTGCAGTAACAGCAGCGATGATCACACTGTGACTTGCAGCCTGTGACTCCTAAAGTAGCAAAGGAGATTAGGAGCTTAGTGGTATTTGTGACTGAGAATGATCAGGGAGGGCGTTCACGTGCAAGTGGGAATTAGTTTCAAAGAATTAATGTTGTTCTTTGCGAATGATTTGCACAATATACAATGACATTTTTGGTGGAAATGAACAATAGCTGAATTAGAGAGATAATAGCATGGATAGTCTTATCTCTCTGAGGTTCAGATTAAAGTGGGAAAGAAATCCAACCTGTTTGCAGAGCTAATATATAGCTCAAATAGGGTTATGTATCCGTCTGCCTATTCTCAGCATATCTCAGCATATTAATAGTGACAATGATAACATTAAAGGTCCCATGACATGGTGCTCTTTGGATGCTTTTATATAGACCTTAGTGGTCCCCTAATACTGTACCCGAAATTCATCCTTGGTGCAGAATTACAGCCACTAGTGCCAGTCCCACAATGAGCTTTCCTTAGTATGTGCCATTTCTGTGTCTGTAGCTATTGAGGAGGAGGGGGGGGGCAAGATTCCAGATCGGCCCATCTGAGCTTTCATTTACTCAAAGGCAGAGCAGGATACCCAGGGCTCGGTTTACACCTATCACCATTTCTAGCCACTGGGGGGCCATAGGCAGGCTGGGGGAACGCATATTAATGTTAAAAAACTTTAAAACTTTAACTACATTGCCACACTTGCAAAATTCTCCCATTTATTGTGAATCTCCCTGCTCACCACAAATTTTATTCTCCAGTTCAGCCCCTCACTTCCCTCCCCTCTGATTTAATGTTACCTGTTCTATACCTGTTCTATTCCTTTATTCCCCTTTCTTTTTGCTTACTGTTTTCAGTGAAGAGGCCCCTCCTTCTCCACCTGTTGTCTACTTCCGTTACACCGATGACGTACTCAGAAGTATGATTAAGAATTTAAGAGAGCAGACAGAGTTGCTAAGAGAGAAAGCCATAGACCCTTACGCCACTTCGCCAGAAATCTCCCCACCTGTCAGTAAGTATGGACATGTACAAACCAACATGCAGACAGAAAATAAGCACACAAACATGGTCAAAGCATTCATTTAACTCTCTGTCACTCTCTTTACCTGCTCAGCACCTATTCTGAAGAAGGAGGACTACATCAGAATAAAGGAAGAGGAACGAATAGCAAAAGAAGAAGCGGATAAAAAGAAGGCAGAAGAGGCAGCCAAAAAGGCAGAGGAGAAGAAGAAAAAGGACGAGGAGAAACGGCTGCAGGCCGAGATGAAAGAAACGGAGGAGAAGATTGCGGCGGAAGCCAAGAAGAAGATGAAGAAGATCTTCCCAGACGGGATTTACGCCTGCTTAGACGTTGTCTCTGGTCCAATCGAAAAAAAGATGGATACCATCCTGGGAAACACCATAGATGGTTTAGGTGAGGTGTACACAGGGAACAGAACAGCTGAGATAAAATGAACACCCAACAACACCTTGCAAATAGCTGCTTATCTTCAAAGCTTGACAGTTAACTAAAAGTGTAAAGTCCTCCAAAAAACACAAGACATAACTTTTCTGGGGTATGACGAATAAACTTGACTTCCCTTATTGTTTTCTACTGTAAAACTGTAACAAAGCACAAAAGACAAACAGAAATGAGAATAATCCAATACAGATACCAACAGTATTAAAACAGACCATGAGTATATATATATATATATATATATATATATATATACACACAGTAGTGCTAACCACCAACTTAAAGCAATGCAAGCTATCAATTAAATAATTTTACATTAGAAAACGCCAATAAAACAAAGATACAACAAGTATAATTCCTTTACTGACATCCTTAAAGTAATAAATAAAATACTTTATTTACTAAATACTAACAAATAGTTTCCAAGTCAACAATAGTATTCATTCTACATTCAATGTAGAATGAAAAATTAAAAACAGTACTGGCACTCTGCAGCACACTCAATTTAATCTAAAACTGAAACTTAAACTACTACTGCTGCTAAAATTAGTTTGAAAAATGTAACTTTTTGAAAGATTTACTTCAGAGAGGTCAGAACACAATAATACCTAAACTACTTGTGTCTGTTTATGTCTGTCTCTCTCCAGATCGTCGGTATATTACCTGGTTGGCCTTGGTAGCGGTGGTATTTAACTACAACATTTGGTTGTGCACTGCCCGGATGGTCTTCCCTTATCATAATGAAGTCGCCAACCCCTACTGGATAACTTTTGACATTCTCACTGACGTAGTGAATGTTATTGACATCATCATTTGGCAGCCCCGAATACAGTTTGTCAAAGGCGGAGACATTATTGTAAGTCACAAGGCATTATGAAGCATCACTGTTAGTGTGAACTGTGTCTGATCTGTATCTGTGATTGTTGGCTATTGGTGGCTTTTTTTTACTGGTGTTCTATGTATATTCTTAAACCCTGCTGAGCTGTAATACTGTGTGTAATTCTCCTGCAGACAGACAGAGTGGTATGTAAGGATCATTATCGGAAATCACAGCGATTTATGGTAAGAGTAATGATGTGTCCAGTGGTGGAAAGTAACTAAGTACATTTACTCAAGTACGGTATTTAAATACAGTTTTGAGGAACTTGTACTCAAGTATTTTCATTGTATGCCTGTTTATACTTCTACTCCACTACATTTTGTAGGGTCATATTGTACTTTTTACTCCATTACATTTATCTGACAGCTGAAGTTAGTGGCTACTTTTAAGATTACATAAGTAAACCTATGATAACATTATGAAATAGAATAGATTGTTAAAAATTAAATCTATGGTTGCCAACCTTTTTGGCTTGTAACCCCTTAGCGGTCTTTGTTTGGGGCCCCTTGTCACATTTCTGATGTCTATGTGTCGTTAGCAGCTCTTTTTAAAGAGACATTCCCCTGGAAACTTCTTACATGGTTTCATTTCAATAACTGTTCATGGCTCGATTAAGTACTTTTAGTTAATATTTCACAAAAAGCTAAAATTATTACAAGTTTGTGTAGCAGATCTTTGTTTTTTCTTTCATCCCTACCCCATTTATGATCTCATGACCCCTCAGATTTATCTTGTGACCAAACCGTAGGTTGGGAACCACTAGCTACAGTAACAGTGAAAAGCTATTTATGCATTAGTGCATCAGTATAAACAATCTAATAATGTCATATATAGTCTGACATAATAATATATCTCTCACTTCCTTTTACTGATAATACTTTGATAATATTTTGATAACACTTCTGTACTTTTTATGTACAATTATGAATGAAGGAGCAATTGGAGTAGTTGTACATTGTTGTACTGGTAATTTAAAAATAAATCTTCTACTTCTTCCACTACCGTGCATCTTCTCACTGTAACCTCAGAGGTACAGAAGTAGTGTAACCTGTTGTGAAACATAACCAGGTCTTTATTTAATTCCTCTCTTTTTAGACTGATATGATCAGCATCATCCCCTTTGACCTTCTCTGCCTGTACTCTGGATTCTCCTCCGTATACCGACTCAACCGCTTCCTCAGGGTATGCAGCCTACTGATCGTTTTTACTGATGATGGAAATGAAGAAAATTAGATTTGTGTTTTAATATGCTTCATATGTCCTGTCCTGACCCTCACTAGTTTGTTTCCTTGTGTGTTCTAGATTGATAACTTCTTCGAGTTCAGCGATCGACTTGAGAGTATCATGGCCAAGGCCTACATCTGGAGGTAAACGCTCCCCCGGAACAGTGACGGGAGTTTTATCCAATTCTTAGTACACAGCGTGTAAACTTATGCCATTTGATTAAAGGTAGCCTATAGCAAGCGATGTTAATCCAATACACTTTTGTATTTGTTTGGCAGTTCAGTTCAAATGTCAACAATCTTTGCGCGGCATCGCTTGCTGCACCACTCTCCACCTAACTGTACTGCGGAGTTGTTGAGTTGCCTGTAAGCAGAAAAAGATGCTTGTTGACTGTCCACAGTTTCTAAACCTTTTACTTTTCTAACTGCTTGTCATTTGGTCTTTGTAACTAAATTGTTTGTATAACGGGTATCCACCTGACACTTCTGCTCACACTCCGAAGATCTCATATTGTACTGAATTCTAATATTACTTTAATTTGTTCCGTTATGCGCCCTCTGCTGTGTTAATGTGTGGAGATGATCATTCATGCTTTCATTTCCTCTCGTTAAGATTACTGTAACAGTCTGTTTTCCTGTTTGAGTAAGAAGGAACTTTACCGTCTCCAGGCTGTTCAGAACTCTGCTGCAAGGCTTTTAACTCACATTAACAAAAGAGCACACATCACACTGTTTTAGCTTCACTTCACTGGTTACCAGTCCAGTATAGAATTCAATTTAAAAATCCTGGTCCTTACTTTTAGAGCCCTGCACGGTCAAGTTCCTCCCTACATGTCTGACTTGATTCAGCTTCATACTCTCACCTGTAGTCTGAGGTCATTAGGTCAGAGGCGATTAATGGTTCCCTGCACTCAGTTTAAAACTAGAGGGGATCGATTATTCCAAGCAGCGGCTCCTAGGCTGTGGAATGTCTTGCCTCCCTTTCTTTGTTGTGTGAATTCTGTCAAATCTTTTAAAAAGCAATTGAAGACTCTGCTATTCAAGCAGGCTTTTAGTTAGTTGCGGGTTTTTTATGGTTGTTAATGTTTTCTATTATTATTTAAATTTTTCTTGTATTTGTTGTATTGGATTACATTTTATTGTGAAGCACTTTGCTACTTTATCTGTGAAAGATGCTATACAAATAAACTTTACTAACTTACTTACTTCACAGCCTGTCTACATGCTGTTATTCATTTACTTTACAGTGTTTTTTCCCACTATTGTATCTTGACAATATTTGCAACTAAAATGACTCTTATTCCACACACACAGATCAGCTCAGTTCGGTCTAATCCTTTTATTTTGCTCTCTTTCTGATGCAGAGTGATTCGCACCACAGGTTACCTGCTCTACGCACTCCATATCAACGCCTGTGCGTACTATGTTGCCTCTATGTACCAGGGTCTTGGATCGACCAAATGGGTGTATGATGGACAGGGCAACGCGTAAGTACTTATTGCTTTGTCTCTTTTTGGGAGCTCTCTGTGGGGCTGAAACACTGAAAGCCAATCCTTCGTCGTGTCTGTCCACGGTGCTGAATATTTCAAGCAGTCTCTCTATAGTATATAACTCCCTATTTAGTGCTATGTTTACTGTCTGCCATATTATTTGAGTGTCCAAAGTATGAGTGCAAATGTTATGCTCTTTAAAGTGTCTTCAAAAATCCCCACAGTGGAATGAAAAAGTTAGTGTTGCATATAGTTTCTGCCAAAAGTCATCTATTGCAATATGTACATTTTGGACCTTTGTATGTATTACACTGAATTCAAGGAGGCATTCCCCAGACAACAAGGAGTTTCCTGTGTTGTTGAAGATAGCAAAACATAGCATAAAGGCATTTTAGTGTCTTTTTACCTAGAGCTTCAAAGCTTAATCGATTAGTTGTCAACTATTAAATGAATGGCCAACTATTTTTAAAATCCATTAATCCGTTTGAGGAATTGTTTGTTTGTTTGAGGAATTGTTTTATGAAAAAAGTCTGAATTCTCTGATTTCCAGCTTCTTTAATGTGAATATGTTCTAGTTTCCTCACTCTTCTACGGCAGCAAACTGAATATCTTTGAGTTGTGGACAAAACAAGACATTTGAGGACATCATCTTGCACTTTGGAAAACACCGATCGACATTTTTCACCATTTTCTGACATTTTATACACCAAACAACTAATCGAGAAGTCGAGGACATACTCGACAGATTGTCAACGATGACAATCGTTCGTTGCAGCCCTATTTTTAATCAAAATGAAATGAGCTTGTACCCTGTCCTTTCCACAGGTATCTGCGTTGTTACTACTACGCTGTCCGCAGTCTGATCAACATCGGGGGTCTTAACGAACCCCATACCGTCTTTGAGATTACCTTTCAGATGACTAACTTTTTCATTGGCGTCTTTGTGTTCTCCAGTTTGATTGGACAGGTAGGTAGGAGGAAGATTTTTAGACGGAAGTTTTATTCAAAGCTTGTCTTGACAATGTTATACAGTATATTGTAATACAACACTCTACCTGTCTCTCTCTCTCTCTCTCTCTCTCTCTCTCTCTCAGATGAGAGACGTCATAGGAGCAGCAACAGCAGGTGAAACATATTTCCGGGCATCGATGGATGGCTGTGTTGACTACATGAACACCTACTCGATCCCAAGGGAAGTCCAGAACAGAATCCGGACCTGGTTCAACTACACCTGGGCAGCTCAGGGCATGCTGGGTGAGTCCCAGAAACCTTCATACCACAAATGTATCCTTATCAGAATGAAAAACCCCGACGAGACGCTAAAACTCTCCGACTAATATTGAAATGACAAAGCACATTTTCCAGAGATGTTAACTTACCGTATGTTGAGATATGATGATGATCCATGTTCTCTCCAGATGAGTCCGAGCTGCTGGATAAGATGCCTCTGGTGATGAGAACTGCCATCGCTGTTGACATCAACCTATCCACCTTTCAGAAGATTGCACTGTTCCAGGTGACTCACCAGTCACCGTGTCCTACCAACAATTTGAGACAATTAAATTGCGTTTTGGAAAATGTGATAAACATCTAGAGTCATACACATCCATCTGGATCCAGCACTGAAAACTCACCCGTTAACCTGATATTGGGTCTTCCAGGGCTGCGACCAGCAGATGTTGGTGGACATGTTGTTGAGGCTCAAGTCAATCGTCTATCTACCTGGAGACTTTGTAGTGAAGAAAGTGAGTAAGCCTTTTCTTTTTTTTTAAAAGATAAACCTTGCAAAAATAAACCCCACCACGCAGCTCAGCATAACAAGCTTTCGAAGAAATCTAAACAAGTTGTTAGAAATCGTTGAGGCCTAGGAAATGGTAGTCTCTCTTTGCCAGACCTTCCTCCACAGCGCTGCGAAGGATGGTCTGCCTAGTCCACACAGCATTCCTGGATGGGAGAAAAACCTCTGGTTTATTGATATTTCTTTAAACCAATCACAATTGTCTTGGGCGGCCCTTGGCGTCGGATGGAGCAATGGCGCCGCTGCAAAACTCAGATTGGACAGATCCGTGTTGTTTTAACAAGTGTCACATTTGTCTCTTGTTCCGTTGTGTTTTGTCTTTGCCATTGCCTGTCTTGCTGTTTAACATGTTTTTATCTAAGGTGACCTTGGGTGTTTTGAAAGGCACCTCCAAATAAAATGTATTATTATTATTACTATTATTATGCATTACCAATTACCAATAATGCATCCAAGGTTTTATTATCTGAGTGCAATGCTAACCTCTGAGTTCTCGCCCTGTGCTCTGCTCCACAGGGGGACATCGGTAAAGAGATGTACATCATTAAAAGTGGAGCGGTGCAGGTGGTGGGAGGACCTGACAACAGCATTGTGTTTGTCACACTGAAGGCTGGCAGCGTGTTTGGAGAAATCAGGTTAGTCTGCATTTAGTGATCTGTGACAACTAGAACATCAAATAAAAGCTGAAAACAATTTAACAAGTAACATATTCATGCTTCATTTTCATCATCCAGTACATGTAAGTGTCTCGATGACATGGTTTGGCATGATAATAATTAGCACTGTATACATAAGAATATAGTTTCGTCAGTTAAATGTGGTGGTTTTCTTACCTTACCTTAAGACAAAGCTAAATTACAGTTTAGTTTAGTACAGTGGTTTGCAAAGTGGGGTCTGGGGACCCCCGGTGGTCCTTTAGGGAGTTCCCAGCAAAAAGAGGAATAGTTTATTTCAGTATAATTCCGTTCATAAGTAACACAAAGACAGAATTTATGACTATTTGGGATTTCATAGGTTCCTGTAATAAAACATCTGAAGGCAAAAATCTTATCAGATGGGATGAAATCTTATCAGATGGGTCTCAGTGGTGTAAATTATGTCAGTTTAGGGGTCCTTCACATGAAAAAGTTTGGGTACTACTTGTATAGTGCATGGCTGCAGCGTTGCAGTGTATTTATACTGTACAGTCTGTTGTCTGCACCCGCAGACTCTCAGGAGATCAGTGTTATTTGAAATGGAACGCTGGACACAGGATATATATTTTTGCCTCTGTCTCCATCACAGTTTACTACAGTCTGCCAAAGATGGAGGAAACAGGCGCACCGCTAACGTGAAAGCGCATGGCTTTGCTAACCTTTTTGTCCTGGAGAAGAAAGACTTGTTTGATATCCTGGTCCACTACCCAGAGTCTCAGAAAGTGTTGGCCAGGAAGGGAAGGTGAGTTATTTACATTTAAAACATCTCTGGCATGCACAAGTTTCATTGTGACTATGGCTGTTTAGGCAAACATTTTAAGTAATTTATCAGCTCCAACCTCAGTCAAATCCTTGTGATGCTACATACAATTCAAATGTGCAAATTCAACTGTAAAATGCAGCCCACTAAGGATTGTGTTTGTGTGTGACTTTAAAGGAAACTGACCAAAGCCAAAGGCCCAGCACCTGCGAAAGGAAATGAGGAAAAGCCGAAAGGTGTTGCTCTGTTTGGAAAAAAACCACCAACACCCAAGATGATGAAACTCTTCCAAAATATGAAGGTAAAGTGTTTACAGTGATGCAGCATTCTTCATACAATAACTGGTATTTTTTGATTTTGTTGTTGACAAATAGCTTTGCCCTACTATAGAAAATGTAAGCACCGGATAGCTTTTGTAAATGTTTATGAGCATCGTTAACTATTCATGATGACAGAACTGGTCCCAAATTTACAGCAGTGGCATCATGGATAATGAGCAGTGACATCCTGCTTTTTTTGTTCTTCTGTCCACAGAAAGCGGCCAACAAGTAGACACGTCGAGAGTGGGATGTTTGATGCTGCTGAGCTCTACCACTTCGAATCTAAATCATTTCGTATATTCCACTTTTCATTGGCTACTGAATGGCTCACAAGAAGACAGAAACAGGGCATCCGTAATTGTAATTAATATCCACCTTGTTAACTTTTGTAGATTCCTTAAAGGTCCCATGACATTGTGCTCTTTGGATGCTTTTATATAGACCTTTTGTGGTCCTCTAATACTGTATCTGAAGTCTCTTTCCCGAAATTCAGCCTTGGTGCAGAATTACAGCCACTAGAGCCAGTCCCACAATGAGCTTCCCTTAGTATGTGCCATTTCTGTGTCTGTAGCTATTGAGGAGGAGGAGGGGGGGGGCAGCAAGGTGGAGGGTGGGGTGTGGCCTTGACCAACTGCCACTTTGCTCGTTTGAAAGCCATGATGTCTCTCTCTCTCATTGGTGGGCCAAATTCTCTGGGCAGGCAAAGCAGAGAAAGGGGAGGTAGCCTTGCTCCTTATGACCTCATAAGGAGAAGATTCCAGATCGGCCCATCTGAGCTTTCATTTTCTCAAAGGCAGAGCAGGATACCCAGGGCTCGGTTTACACCTATCGCTTTCTAGCCACTGGGGGAACGCATTTTCATGCCATGGGACCTTTAATAGTTATGTTTAACCTGATCTGTGGCAGTAGCCAAATCTGAAGGTTTGTATATTGTAAATTATGGTCAATTATCTGGATCATCTGGAGCATCATTTTTTGTATAAAACAAAGTTAAGATGTACTAAATGTGTCCTCGGTTTTATTACTACAAGTTCTTCCGTACCTCAGACTGGTGTCCCCTCTGTAATCATTTAATTTGTAATTAGTTTGAGTTTGGAAGAACTGGAAAGTTGGTATTAGCAGCAATGGCTCCACCTACTGTCTGACATTAGAATTTGATGACAACAGTCCTGGCTCAAACTGTTCAGCTGACAGCTGATCTGTGGAAAGCACATGAAAGAAATCTAACCTAAGGCATTGCCGGATTAAAATGAAGTGCTGGAGCTGTGCAAACATCAGGGCAGTGTGTTCAGTGTATTTGAAACATTACACACATTTATACTTTCACATTTTAAGATGTCGTTAATGTTACTCATACCATAATGTTACTTTTCCACTGTTTAAAACTGTTTGCAACCTGTGCAGCTCAGCATAACAAGCTTTTGAAGAAATCTAAACAAGTTGTTCAAAATCTTTGAGGCCTAGGAAATGGTAGTCTCGCATTGCCAGACCTTCCTCCACAGCGCTGCGGAGGAGGGTCTGGCTAATCCACACAGCATTCCTGGATGGGAGAGGAACGTGCTCTGGTTTATTGGCATTTCTTTAAACCAATCACAATCGTCTTGGGCGGCGCTAAGCGTCGGACGGAGCGACGGTGCCTCTGCAAAACAGCCTCGGGAAGGAACTTGTTTTGGTGGGCCGTGTGTACGTTCAAAAGTTGTTTTATTCGTGCAACAGAAAACTCAGATTGGACAGATGGTCTAGCTAGCTGTCTGGATTTACCCTGCAGAGATCTGAGGAGCAGTTAACCATAGTCATAAATCCAGCGGAGTTTGAAATGCCAACACAAAGAAAGCGGACGGTAAGGGACATTCGGCCAAAATGGGGGACATCCGGTAGAATGCACCGGAGCAATGCCGGAAATTAAACGCCATCGATATAGACTAAGGAAATGGTAACAAACAGGAGACAGAAAAGATTACTTTTAGAGACCAATATTATTTGAATAAATCAACACCTGAGCAGCCTAATACTTTTTGCGTCCGCTTCACAGAATAAAATGCACAAACTATAGTAACATAATAAAAAAAAAAAGAATTTGTGTAACATGATGCAAAACAAATGATACATTTGAAAACAAAAAATCCACACAATGTAGAATAAGGCGTGTACACTGTTGTAGTTTCCCGTTCTCATGCACAAAACTGCTATTGGACATTTCATCTCAATATTCAGATAGCTATATGAACGAAGATGACTTTTGTTGGGTTTCGCATTGACAACACTTGAGAGCGATTTTAGTTGTCACCAACTGCTCTGTGATACTGCACATTTACAGTACGGTTTCAGCTCCTCATAACTGTTTATGAGTCTCTGTTTAAAGTCAGATAGTTGGGTCATGTAGTCTGCAGGATACTTGGCCGGTAATGTCCAGTATATTGCACTGGAAGTCTTTATCTCCCCAGCAGATGGATTGTGCAGAAACAGTCCTTTAACTCGGGAGCTTCCAGAGGATGATCTGTCTGTCCTCCCCGCCTGTGATCACTGTGGAGCACAGCTCACTCATCCACAGGGCTGTGACAGCACCTGTGCAAAGACACCATGTTTACAATGAACATATTATGCATCATACAAATCTATTTATTTTGGTAAGAACAGTAGATAATACATAAAAACAATACTTTGTGTACTTTATCATACTGCAATGAGCTTTATTTAAAGCTGCTATGTACATGTAGCATTAGCACCAAGTGAAACTGGAACAACGGTACACTTAAAAAGCTGTAATATTGTCGGTACTCAATATAAGCAAACAAAGCATTCACATAGATGGACGTTTAACCAGGTGGGCTGTAGAATGCGGGTAGACGAGCTGTACTGTACCTGAGTGTGCAGGGATCCGCTGGGAGACTGTGTTGCTGAGCAGGTCCCACAGCAGGAGGTCGCCAGACTGTCCCCCACACAGCACTGAGTTCCCGTCCCAGCAGAAACACCTGGACCCACACACGTTAAATCCTTTTGACTTGCAGGTTATGTAGAGAATATTTTACCTTAATACCTATTTCAGTACAGTACTTATCCCTCACATGTACAATGTAGGGCAAAGAAACTCATATCGAAAATGATTTAAAACAAATATAACATGAATTCTCAATTACATACGAGTTTCGGGCTTCGTAAGGAGCTTCAAATGCTGTGCCCTCTCGCTTTGGGTGAAATGCTGCCTTTCCTGTTGGGCACATGGTGTGATCTTACCTCTGCTCCTCCTCAGCTTTCACAGATGAGATCACCATTCCCGTCTGGACGTCAATAACCTTCATACAGGAGTCAGCACCAACACTGAGGACGTGTCGGCTATCTGTGGATGTAAAAAAACTCAGTCATTACTTTAGCCATGGTTTCTAGGTGACTCATGTGTTGGCTGTCAGTTGTTGGCTTGATTTGGGAGGTATCAGAGCCCATCTTTGCCCTTTCAAAACAGGATCAATTTGTTTGCTTGCTCAGATCTTTTTATCAAGTTTAGATTTGGTGCTGGCCATTTCAATGCAGTGTGTTGAAGTTAGTTTGTTGGTGCAAAACAATAAGGTGCTTAAAGAGCCAATTACTGTGCTCTGGCCTGACTCTTGAAGGCAAAATGTATATTGCACCATCTGAAAGGCAGTCTCTAGGACTTAGGCTCTGATAAACAAATCAAGAAGCCCCCTTACCTCTGGCACTTTTTGTGAGGGCAGATGGTGTGTGGTAAATTACACGTACAACCTACCGGTTTGACATTAGGTTGGACTCTATAAAAGGTTTTTCTGAACTTTAAACTGTGTGCCACTAAACTTCGACCAGTACTAAAAGTGTCCTACTGGCTGCAGGTTTGACACATACCAGGACTAAAGGCCATGTGTTGGATGGTTCCAGTGTGGCAGTGGACCTGCTGCAAGGTTCCATAGCTGCTGGTGTCCCAGATGGTGACGGTCCCATCTTTGCAGCCAGACACCAGCAGAGTCCCCGCTGGATTCAGACCAATGGTGTTCACCTGTTCACGAGTGTACGAGAGGTGAGGGAACACAGGTTTGTATGTTTGGAGTGCTGCTGCTACTATTCAGTGTTTGACAAACACGTTTATCTTTTTAAAAAGGTAATTTACTGTTTAGGAGGATTAAACCCTTAGAAGTGTATGTGTTAGAAACATGCACAGCATTACCATTATTCAACACTACATGCACACAGTCTTATCAACTACACGGAATATGAGAAAATAAACATTTTCAGTTTTTTAATTTAAGACATTTTTTAATTTAAACATGCATCCTGCCGGCCTCTACTCCGACCCAACCACGTTCCATTACCTCTGTATGAGTGAAGTAAATTAAACATAAACTGTACATGCTTTAAATAGAGAGTTAGCCTCCTCACTCACCCCAGCATCATGTTCCAACTCAGCCAGTAACTGAAACTGGGATCTCTTGTGACTGGATGAGCTGTCAGAAGCGCACTGCCACACCTGGGAAATAAACAACATCATCTGCAACTCTCACCTCCCAATAAGACACCAACACCCACCGATAAAACAAAAAACTAATACACACACCACGTCTGTCAGCAACAATGATGTCATGTTGTGTTATGAGGATTTTTCACAGACCCTTAACACCAAAATGCCTGACAAATTCCTGGCTTATTGGTAATAGAATAGCATCATCTCATTAAAGTATTAGATTTTACCTTGATGGTGGAATCCCAGGACGCTGTGTACAGCCGGTCATCAAACCAACACATTTCACTGACGGCATCGTCATGCCCCATCAGTGTGTCCTGCCGCCTGCCGTATGGGATGGAGTAGAAATAACTAAGAGAAAGAAGAGAAACATGTGGGTCAGTGTGAGGTCGTGAAGATCATTTTGATAATCATATGTCTGTGTATATATACTATACATACACATTGTTGTCCCAGGAAGAACACACCACAGTTTTACCATTTGCCAGCATCAAACATGACGATAACGCCTGAAAAATAGCCAAGTGGTTTATTGTTTAGAGAGCGTTGGAAATGATTAGCGAGATGGTGAAGTGGAAAGTAAATACAGCTGCATACCATGTTAGAGAAGGACATGCTTCTCTGGAAGTCCTTTAACTCCTTGGAAAACATTTTAAGTGTTGAGTCTGGAATAAAGATTGATACGGCTGAGTGACACAGAAAAGAGCAAACACCACCACAGTGAAGGAACTAATCAATGCTTTAAGAACCAATCTGCAATTTGGTCACCCTTTCTACTTGTAAAATTGTACACCTTACTGCTTCTAATGGGAAAACTGATTCTTATGGCGATGACATCACTTTGCACCATTATAGTAATAGAGGAACCCCAGAGGGCCACTAGAGGCAGAAGTGGCCATGCTGAGCACATCACACAATAGCACTAAAATGAATGCATTATGAAACAGGCCCGACTATAAAAGAGGCTCAACACACACTGCTCTGTGATATACTTTTGCTACTTGACGATAATAATGACAGACATACCATTATACAAAATAACAACAAATATTGTAATTGGTTGAAATCTGGATTAGAATATCACAGGTAACACTATACCCGCAGTTCCTTAACAGAGTCGGTGCCTGTCCTTTGATCCTTTTTGCACTTCTAATAGATATTTGTCTCAGATTTGAGACATAAATATATTTTCCAGACCTTGGGATGTGGAGAAAATAGCTGCCCCGTCTCGAGTCACAGCGATGCCCGTCACAGCCCTGCACATTCAACAGAGACTTGGTTACACAAAAACTAGTCTGGATCAACAGAAGTACATTGCCAGAATAAGCCTGGCATGGTGGACATCTGGCGAATCCTTTCACTACGGGAAACCACAAGAACTCAGAGCGAGGAAGCTAACGTTGCACGCTGAAAATAGCAAGTTTTGACAAAAAATTAAATTGTGAAATAAGGCAGGCCTGCTTGGTTCTTTCAGTGAGTGATTAATAAATAAACGTTCATGGCATTTATTACCTAACTGGGATATTTCTGGGATCGGTGGGGATTTGTTATGGACAAAATACACACGCCGATACACTGGTAAGAGCAAATTACGTTTAACCACGTATCCAGCTAATTTAAATAGCTCAGGTCACTGTATTCCGTGAACAATTAATTTAAATTGATATGCCGTTTTCTTTTGCGGGGTGCAAATGTCACACCAAAACAAGTTCCTTCCAGAGACCATTTTGTAGAGCACCGTCGCTGCATCCAGAACTTAGCGCCGCTCATGAGGATTAAAGAATGAAGATTAACCAAATTAAAACAACCCAGAGTGTTTCTTTCTCCTATCACAGAATGTACAGTATGTGATAGATAGGCAATTTGAGACTACACAAAAACACTTTTCAGTAAGTGCTCTACAGATTCTTATTTTTTTTTTTCTTCATTTTTCTTTCTTCTTTTTTAAGTTAGTTAATTTTGTGGGCATTTTTAGACCTTTAATGACAGGACAGCTGAAGAAGTGAAAGGGGAGAGAGAGGGGAATGGCATGCAGCAAAAGGGCCGCAGGTCGGAGTCGAAGCCGCTGCGTCGAGTCTATATATGGGAGCCTACTCTACCAAATGAGCTAACCGAGCGCCCTTTTCTAAAGTTTTTACAGCAGCCACCTGTCCTCTAGAAGTGGCATCACAATACATTTTAATAAGTTACTATTTTTTTCTTTTCTGCAGCTGCCTGACGCCTTCTATCTTTGCATGCACTTCCTCAAATTGGAACCAGAGCTTTCATTTCAGTTATGTGTGGACCAGAAACACAATTGTATTTGTACAATGACATTACTGTAGCCGACTGGACGCCTCCCGACTTACTCTTTATGGATCTTGTGGCTGGAGATTGGTTTCAGATTTCCCATGTTTGCCCAGGCTAACTTCCTGCTCTCCTCGGTCAGGTCTTCAAAGGAGGAGTCCTCACTCTGAGAGGCTGCAAAAAGAACATACAACTGCAGTAGGGATATGTGGTGAACAAAAATGACAGATTGTGGTGGATGCTGCTTATGCCAATGCACTATTATTCATTCATCCCTATAAATTAAATAAATCAGCAGTTATGAGCATGTTATTACATTATTAGTAAATAAATTATCTAGGTCAGTTGAAACCAACCTCCGTTTGGACACACTTTAATGCATGTCATGATTGGTCACACGTTTGTCTATAAATTAAGCCCCTTACTGAAATATTTCTGATTTGGATTGCATGGTAATACACCCAGCTTCTGAAGAAGAGGATCAGGCTACTGTAACAGGGATGAGTCAATGAAATTATAATTGCCTCCCAAACTGCACAAAGCAACTGCTGCATGCACAGAACACTCAGACCACTGGTCTTCTCCACTTAGAGCTCTAAATTACCTTCGGCACCATTGGTCAACATGACTGGGAACTTTATCAATACGATTACATGCCCTTAAATTTTGAAAGAGGCGCCTTGTTCACAACGTTTATTTTTTTAACTGTGTGTGTTTCTGCAATTCTACCTGGAGACAGTTCACTGACTGGTGAGTTGCTGCTGGGGCTTCGAGTTATGTTGTGAAACCTCGGTGTGATCCTCTGAGGGTGAGGGATGGTGAACAGCTGTTTGGGCGTCTGGCCGAACTCCAGGATCTGTGTCAGCATGGCGATTCTCTGGTCAGGGTCCTCGATGCTTCTCAGGGAAATGGAAAGTTAGTTCCACGATGTAATGTAAAATGCCTTAATCAATATTTTGTGCGAGTGGTTTTCTTCGATACCTGTCGCAGTCGATGCCTCCTTCATAGGTCAGTGGGTGAAACACTGAAAGAAAAAGGGGTAAATATGAGTCTTTGTCCAGTTTTTGTGGGTTTGATGTTGAAAAAAAAAAAAGCTGCTGGTTATTTTACCATTATGGGCTGCGACAGCTTCACTGCCTCTCTGTTTGAAGCCAAACACCAGGTCAATCCACTCATGAAGGTTCTCCGACACATACTGACTCTCCAGTGCTGTCTTGTGCTTTTGAAGAAAGTCCCTGGTATCTGGAGTCATGACAAACAGGACACAGTAAATGTGAATCAGCACACAGACTGAAAGTAATAGTAATACTGTTAAAAACAGCACAGGGACTGTAGAGTTTGACACTGTGTTGTCAGGTGGGTGTTGGCGTGGGGATGAGGGAGGATAGGAGACCTGGGTCCAACAAAGTTTACATGCATACCGTGGCCAGATGGGAGGACGTTACCTGAGGCCCACGCTGGGAGAACAACATCCCCGACTAAGCTTCCGTTCTGCCTTCTGCCCAAACCAAGACTCAGTTTGTTTTCCAGGAAGCTACAGTCATCCCCATAAAACTCTGGAATCAACTGCATTAATCGGAAAGACACACAGACATGGCATTAAACACATTCTTCTACAGAAACCTCATCAAGACTGCACAGTATGTGCATGTGCATGCTCTTGCACATGAAAAAGCGCTGCGCTGTACAAGCAGATGCAATCATCATCAATCATGCAATCAATGACTGAATGTCAGACTAATCCATAATGCCCAGTTAGGGTTGGAGTATCCGGTCTCTGCATTGAGATTCTCAACCCCCCCCTCCCCCAACTTCCTTGTCTGTCTTGTTTGCCACCAAGTCTGCAACTTATATAAACAACAGCAGCCACTTCAAGGCTAAATGCTGGGTTCAGAGTGCCATTTCCACAGCTTTGCCAACAAATAACTAATTTTTTTTTTGCACTTTCTTTATTTGTGACAGGACAGCTTATACATGAAAGTGGAGAGAGAAGGGGAATGACATGCAGCAAAGGAATCAAACCCGTGGCCACTGCGCCGAGGACTGAGCCTCTGTATATGGGCCCGCGCTCTACTATGTGAGCTACTCCGGCGCCTGAACAAATAACTATTAAAACAGTAAAAATTAAAATGGCAAGCACGGATGCATGAATGATTTCACACCTATTACCATAATCATTTTGGTGAACAGAACAACTCAGATTTGAATGTTTTTGGTGGATACGGCAGGGGTTTCTAACGGACATAATATACAGTAGTCGTATTTTACCTCTTTGAAGTCAGTTGCCCCCTCCAAGCAGTTTTTCCATGTATCACCTATGCTGTAAGAAATCAATGCAGGTCAGTAAATACCAACATGCAAAATCATACTTTAAATGAAAGAAAGTATGGTGGTCTATGGTGCGTAGTTTCTGTCGGCCCCATGAGGAATTCTAAGTAATGACAACAACAGCGTCGGCGCGTCCTCGTGATACAAGCCTTTTGTGATCGCGCATAGCCCCCCCCCCCCTCCTCCACACAGTTGCTAGTAGCCAAGGAGGACACGGAGCATTAAAAAAAACATCATGGACTCTTCAGAAGGTCATTATCTTCACTCGAACTTCTGCGCGGGAAAGTCACCGGACGCCACAATCTTCTGAACATAGTCATACTGAGATATACAGAGAGAGTTGTGTTGAGCTGATAGTCTTAATTAGCTTGGTAGCAACTCATTTGGCGATGGCTTGAGTGTAACGGACGTTCATTAACATCAAAATACTACGTTGAATTACCAAGTCGTTAATGCAATAACCTGTTGGAATTTACAGATTAAATATAAATATAACACTTTTTCATGTATTGCAATTTGATCCGCCACCATAATATTCATAAATATATACATTCATGTGTAAAAAGCAATCATTTAATTGTACAGTATGAAGAAATATTTTAATCGTTTATTATTTTTTTCAGTGTTAAGTTCCAAATCTTCAGTCACTATTTCAACACCAATACAAGAGTAAAAATCTGCGCTGCATCACTGATTTATGACTGTGATGATATCCTTCATTTCATGGCTTATCAAATTTGAAGTAGAAATAATGTACCTATTAAACATGCGATCTGCATGGTCGTAGCGGCCATTCTGGAGACACAGCATGTGCTCTGGAGCTGCAGGGGAGAAGACAGTAAGCAATAACAAAATATTAGCTTTGGTTTTCAGTAGAAGCAAAGATTGCAGCCACATGTCAACAGACTTTAACACCCAGAATACAAATGCACCTCTTATTAGTAATCAGTCTCTAGATTGCTGTTGTATAACATGCTAACAGCTGTTGTGAAAGGTAAAGGAGAGGAGATTCAAAAAGAAACCAAGAAAGAGCCATTTCATTTATCATTTTTATTTGTTGGTTTGATCGTTTGTTTGGGCCTACATGGTTTGTCTACTGACAAACTGTTAGATAGACTGACGTTGACAATGTGGCTGCAAAATGAATTAGAATACCTATATTGTTACAGCTAAAACATGTTCTGATTGTAGTTTTCGAGTGCAAGTTTTGGAGAAACACAGAAAAAATTTGAGTTTAACGTGTTGAAAGTGAACAGTGACAGTGCAGACAAAAACAGACGCAGTGGTTGAGCAGAGGTCGACCGTGCATAAACACACTGAGTGTATGCTGTGTGCACTCGGCTTCCACACATGCTGTAGCTTTAATGAAGAAGCGTGTGACATACCGACTCTGACCAGGTAGAAGAGGACATAGCCTGGTGACGAGTAGTGACTGCCATACAGGAAGCGAGGTTCAGGCATGCCTCTGTAGCGAGCCTGTGAACATGACAACTCTGTGTTTACAGATACTCACAGTGCAGAAACAATATCTGGCAAACATCCCGTTTTTGCCCAATTGTTAAATAAAATCCATAGACATAGTCAGTGGGTTATATATATCTAAAAGAAAAAACACAAACGCAGCAGAGTCTCACCAGCAGTCGGTCTAGCCGCTCTTTGTTTAGGGCTCCCACAGGTTTGCTCAGGTCCCTGAATGTGGCAGCGTTTGTCATATCTGGGAAATGGAGGGTGATGTCCTAACAATTAGCTACTGATAATTAATATGTCTGATTATAGCCCAATCTCAGTATCATTACCCTTATAAGACGACTGGATGGCAAGTACAGTAAATTACCCTGATCACCTGGGCCTCTGCAGCTAACATGTTATGTAAATGAATCTGTGTGTTCTTTTTTTTGGTTGACCCACCCAACTGCGCGCTGGTGTAGTCAGCGATGACCCAGGGGAAGACGGGATACTGGGAGAGGTCGTTGCAGCTGCGGTCAGCCAGGTTGTTGAGGTGAAGGAGATACTGGTAGTTGCTCAGATGGCCGCGCTGCCACTGCAACATGTAACTCTCTGCTGTGTGCTCCATCATGTGGTTCTCTGTGCAAGGAGGAAGAAAACAGCAGGGTTAAGTCAGTCATGTGTTACGGGGTTTCACCAGTAAGGGTTGGCGCCAATATTTCTTCAATCAATGCAGACAGCTCATACTCATGTAGGCCATCAAGGGAGTGTAAACCCCTCCTCTGAAAGCCTGCTTACATCATTGTATGTATATTTGCATCATGTTGGAGAGTTTCTAGAGATCTTTTCAAGGCCAGTAGGGTTGAAATGAAAGACCGATTCCGTCAATAAAAAAACAGTTTCATATCATCCGTCTCAAACGCAGGAAAAGCAGCACACAGAGACAAACTTACATCTATAAGACTTACTCTTAAATACTCTTGTACACAAGATTGTTTAGGAACTCAAGACACCCTGTAACAGAGTCACTACTGGCTTTGAGCTTTCTCACCCAAGAAACTGGCGATGTAGTAGTAGATTTCATCTCTGTCGGCCGTGTTGTAAAACTTCAGGTAGATGTCTGAGCAGAAATCATTCTCGGTACAGAACACCTCAAGACCCTGGGTGAGGAGAGACATGCACACAAACATGGGGATTTGAAACGATTAGAGCCATATTGACCACATTGTTATTTATTTGCTTACTCCGGCTCGCTCTGCTCACCAGTGGTCTTAGTCCATGCCGTCTTTTGTAGATTCTCCTGACTCTGTGGAGTTTGATTTGGATCACCTGTTGCTGAAATGACAAGTCATAAACAAGACATCATTACCTCAGCTCAATAACGGAACCCAGCTTGGCCCCTCAGAGGTGGTGGTGGCGCAGTGGATATGACATGCCGTTGGTGAGGGAGACCTGGGTTCGAATCCCACTGCGATAAACCATCAATGTGTCCCTGAGCAAGACACTTAACCCCTAGTTGCTCCAGAGGTGTGCGACCTCTGACACATATAGCAATTGTAAGTCGCTTTGGATAAAAGCGTCAGCTAAATGATATGTAATGTAATTGCTCACCGGATATCCATTGAGAGGCTGGAAGTAGAGGCTTTCATCCGTTATGCAGACGTGGCCTGGATTGCACACCAGAGGCATGACCATCTCCACCGCACACTCCATGTGAGGCATCTCAGCGACACTCTGAAAGCTTTACATCAGATTCCCAACATGATCTTATCCAGCTGCATACTCAGAAGTTATTAATATTGCAATACTCAACGCTTCAAACAGCACTTTTCATTAAGAATTGCAATCTAACAAACAGTTACATGTGAATCAAAGTGCTGAAGTCAACATACCAGTTTTTGTCAAAAGATGACCTCGCCAGTCGCGATTGTAAATTTGCTGCAATCTAGAATTACACAAGAACTGTATGTTTGACCACTGATGATCATGTGATGGTTACCAACACTTAAAACAATAACCATGCACTGAAGGACGTACGATTACGTGGAATAAAGTACAAGAAGCAAAACGGATCATTCATGCTGATGATTTTTGTCATTTCATCATCTTTCAATCTTTAGAGGCCCACTGTGTGCTCCAACTTGAAGCATTGATTAACTCACCATTGCAGTCTGGTCTCCAAGCTTTTCCAGACAGGACGCCCTGTGGAGCTGCAAAATTCACCACAGTCTAAATGAGCAGAGCGACACCAACACATACCGGAGCAGTAAATCAAATGTCATGTTTTCCTGAGTCACGAACAATCTAACCGCTCCGTTTATTAAAGCAAACACACAACACCAATTCCCATGACTCCAGTGGCCGTAAATGTCCCTCCCAATCCTGGAGCCACTATTGTGTGGGAGTAGCTACGCACCTGGAGTAATGTTTGAATGACATCTTCGGTTTTACTCCAACCTTCCAACTGAAAAGTCAGTTTCTTTTCCCCCTGCCAAAGTGAGGAGAGACGTTTCAGTGTTTCATTTGAATACATGAGCAAATCTTGGAGCACAACTTCTTCTGCACTCATCTTTTGGTTAAATGCTTCTGTGGGTCTTCATCCATTTTTTTTTAGAGATCTTAAGGTTGACATAATTATGTCATAGCTAAAATGTTGCTGTTTTAGTGTGGGAATTTGCATCTCCAATGGCTCAAATTCACATTTTATCTGAGGCTGTGATACTCAAGTGTAACTGATTGTATTTCACGCTATTTTAACTCAACAAGACCTTTAAGTGTGATTTATGCTTCTGCGTAAAATCTCCGCCAGGGCTACGTACGTAAGACCTAAGACCTATGCCGTATCCCGACGTGCACCTCTGGAAAAATTTAACTACACGTCGCTCCACCGTGGCTTGGTAGCATTGCATTTTCCCTGACTCATTTCCTGGTTCTCCTTCTCCATAAACAACACGAAATCAAGGAGAGGGTGAACTTTTCCTGCTACAGATTTCTGACCGTGGTCAGAAAGCACAGGGAAGACACTTTGTTTCTCTCACTATGACTCTAGAGTCGCTACTCGCTCTGAAGCTAATCACTGTCACTCTCTCACTCGCTCGCTCTACCACACACACACACACACACACACACACACGCACGCACGCCTTACGTAGGCTACGGCGAAAGCTCTGTGTGGAGCCTCTGCAGAAGCATAAATCAAGCTTTACCCTCCTCATGTTATCAAGCAGAGGAAATTAAAGACAGACTATTACATGATAAATGACAAATTTGCAAGAATGGATTTTAATTCTACAAACAAACAGACACATAAAGAGCACAGTCAAGTCTATGCCAACAGCTCCAGGCATATAACCATCAGAGGAGAACCCCTGCTGAGTTTCAGTTGACTCACCCTTTCATTTCTGTAAGGTGCTATGACATTGCTCTCTTTGATGTAAATAACCTGGAATTAAAGTGAGAATGAAATTTGTGTATTTTTAATAGCTGTCGTGACAAAATATACATGATGAACAATTAAAAGATAATAAATCTGTATAAATCAAAAGACAAATGAAGCAACGGTTACCATTTCTTACAGTGTAAGAAGCCACGACGACTGATGCACCTTTGAAGATCAATATTTCACATAAATGGCATCGATATTTTAAAGAGGACTCACCTGTACACATAAAATAGAGATGACAGATGGCCTCGGCCTATGAGGAAAAAATAAACAAGTTAAAACACCAAAACAAATCACTGTAGTTCATTTCTGTAGGTTTTAAAAGGGAAACCAAAACTAAATCCAAAATTAAAACACTGAAATCAAATGACAATTGAATTTTGGGATTTTGCTTATCAACATTGAACAACAAACATCAAATGCGTTCCAAACTACACTATCTGGGTATGTCTTCCATGATACAGACCCAGAGGGTAAAGATCACAACAGATACAGTATGCTCAATTCTTTGTGGATGTTGGATTCAAAATTGGTTTCCAAGCACGGTAAACATTTGCACGGCATTTTGAAGTTACCAAACCAGTTTGACAAAGTGAATAAACAAGAGAAGAGATGAAACGACGCTCACTCATTGAAAGGGTTGTTCTCGCTCTCCACAAACTCAATCTTCTTACAGTCTCGAAGAGGAATCTACAGAAACAGCAACAGATAATGATGTACCATCTCATTTACAACAGACACACGATGCAAAACATGGCTTTTATATGAATGCAGTTTGAAATTCAGTACGCTTTACTTTTTTCAAACTGCATATATACTGTCAGTTCTTATATCTTCAGCTTTCCACATAAGATTACTGTCAAAATTCCTATGTGAAAGTTTTCGTATTAATATTTCCAATTTATAGCAACCTCATTTTTTTTTTATATACCTCATTTCCTGTTTGGTTAAAAAAAAAAAAGATCTGGTAGTAAGAGTTAAAAGACATATTATACATAAAATAGTATTAAAACAAACCTTTAAAATTGGCTCTGAAAGATCCTCTGGATCAAATATGGCAGATCTGGAACAGACCTTAAATGAGCCTCTGACTTTTCTGGAAGGAAAAATAGCTAATGTTAGCCTGTTAGCACTGTTAAACCCTGGTCCCCCACCAAAAGATACTGATTATCACTGTAAACTTCAGATCACATGTCATCTTTACACATACATGTGTCCCTTATCCTTACTGGACACACATTCTGCCCACTTTCATAGGACAATTAAACTAAATTGTCTGAATAATGTTGTTCTGAGAGGCTTGTGACTTTTAAAAAAAAAAAAGTTTGCTCAAGTCTTTATAACAGGATAAGATGGTGTTTGAACAGCTGCTCCTTACAAGCTGGAAAGGCTTTGAATAAATAGCAGTAGAAGCATATCTAGGGGTTTACAACTCATTCTGGTTTTTACACACAACGGGGGGGTTGGCATCACAACACGGTGATCAGGATTACCACATATTAGGACAGGAAGGTTGAAACAAAAAAGAATCTGGTGAACCCATGCTGAGGATACACAGAGTAACCACATTCATGTAGTCACACATTAGGCCGGATCAACAACATTTACAGGGTATTCACGGATGTCCCTCACCTTTTGCTCTCTGTGTGTTGCTGTTCTTAAACGCCGTCCGCTACAGAACAACAGCCAGAACCTCCGAGCTAGCAAACTACATGCTGACAATGGCAGGTTTTGAAGAAAATTTGGATGGTGCAACAAGGGAGGCCTGCTTGGTTATATCGGGGAATGATTGTAAAGATTTACAAAGAATATGTTTAAGGCATTTACTCTTTAACTGGGACGTTTTGAGACCGATTGGTGGGGATTTGTTATGGACAAAGTACACACGGCGATACGCTGATTAGAGCAAATTAGGTTTAATCATGTATCTAGCTAATTTAAATAGCTCACGTTACTGTATTGTGTGAATAAACTTCAGTTTATATTGTATGTGGCGTTTTCTTTTGCGGAGTACAAATGTTCCACCAAAACAAGTTCTATCCCGAGTCTATTTTGCAGAGCCACTGTTGTTGTGTCCGGTGCTTAGCGCCGCCTAAGATTATTGTGATTGGTTTAAAGAAATGCAAACAACCCAGAGCGCTTTTTTCTCCTATCCCAGAATGTATGTGTGGAGGAGCCAGACCTTACTCCACAGCGCTGTGGAGATAGGTCTGGCAATGTGAGACTAGTCACATATGGTCATACTGTATGCCACATATAGCGAAGTGAATAGTGTTACTAGTTGTAGATGAAGCATTGTCGTTAACAATCTAAATTACCTCTCCTTTTTTGAACTGGTGGTCACGTGGTAAGCAGTGTGCTGTTCAAAATAATATTCCTCCAAATCCAGCAACAGGAGAGAAAATCTAGGGGGAAACAACAATAGAGGAGAATGAGATAACATAAACTTAATGTAAAATGGGAGCTGCAGTGTGGTGAACATTGTGTAAACAACAGGGTCAACCCACAACTAATCTAAACAATGCCGGATTAGAACCTTCTGTCACTCCTGAACTGATTGGCAGGTCTTCTGATACAGGGGCGAACACTACACACGGTTCCACGTTTTTTTATTGGTCATGTGCACAACAACAACAACAACAACAACAACACCACAAGTAGTCATCGGCAATGAACATCTTAGACCTCAGGCACCTCCAACAATGCTCACTAAATAACTCAAAGAAAAACACACAACCAGCGAAATCTAAATCTAAGACAAAAAAATAGTGCAAGTTAAGATATAGGGCTAAATATAAACAAAATAAAATATGAATGAAGTAATATAGCCTAGTTATACAATACATTTAAAAAAGTGTAGACTGAATTGCAAATGAATGTGAATTAATTTAAAAAGGAATGTAGTTATGTATGTATGCATAATGAGAAGTATATATACAGTATCTCACAAAAGTGAGTACACCCCTCACATTTTAGTAAATATTTCATTATATCTTTTAATGGGACAACACTGAATAAATTACACTTTGCTACAATGTGAAGTATTAAGTGTACAGCTTGTATAACAGTGTAAATGTGCTGTCCCCTAAAAATAACTCAACACACCGCCATTAATGTCTAAACCACTGGCAACAAAAGTGAGTCCACGCCTATGTTAAATTCCCATAGAGGCAGGCAGATGTTTATTTTTAAAGGCCAGTTATTTCATGGATCCAGGATACTATGCATCCTGATGAAGTTCCCTTGGCCTTTGGAATTAAAATAGCCCCACATCATCACATACCCTTCACCATACCTAGAGACTGGCATGGTTTTATGTCGGTTAGCCAAATAGCTGGTTTGATTTGCATTGAGAGATGATTTTATGGAAAGTACCCCATGCCAGTCTCTAGGTATGGTGAAGGGTATGTGATGATGTGGGGCTATTTTAATTCCAAAGGCCAAGGGAAGTTCATCAGGATGCATAGTATCCTGGATCCATGAAATAACTGGCCTTTAAAAATAAACATCTGCCTGCCTCTATGGGAATTTAACATAGGGGTGGACTCACTTTTGTTGCCAGTGGTTTAGACATTAATGCGGTGTGTTGTGTTAGTTTTTAAGGGACAGCACATACTATAACACGTTATACAAGCTATAAAATAACCTTTACATTGTAGCAAAGTGTATTTTATTCAGTGTTGTCCCATTAAAAGATATAATGAAATATTTACTCAAATGTGAGGGGTGTACTCACTTTTGTGAGATACTGTATATATTTATATTACGGCTGTCCACGATTGAAGAAATTCATAGTCGGTTAACACTTATACCATTTTGTCGACTAATCGATTAGCTGATTTCATCGACACGTCGGGTAAAATCGAGTTTCTCCACAAAGAATCATGCAAAAGCACCACTTTTTCTCCACTGTGAAATATTTGTGCTTCAAACCACATTACTGCAAATAACAGTAATGTGGTTTTCAGTGTGTGACATGCTCACTTCCTTCCTTTACATAGCTGTATACATGTCTGGAACCAGCTTGGACTTTCTCAAGAATGGCATTAATAGCACATTGTAAACTATTGTAAGTATATTTAGAGAATAACTTAATACATTGTGGCGGAGCAGTACAGTTGATGGAAAGCTCTCTTTTTGAAGTTTGTCTTATATTCACATGGAGAACAATCTTTAAACCAGGGCTTTTAAAATTGATGGTGAAACCCTTTAGATATGACAAATACCTGTTTTAGTATGTCCTCCATTCTGGCTCATATTTTACAGCAGAACCTGTATTCACATGATGAATACTCGGTATGAAACGTTAATAAAATGTCCCAGTGAGGCATTTTTCTGCTTAGAAAAGGTCTATTGTGTGTATTATTTCATAAATTAGTGACGCATGGATCTGAAACGCCAACTTACACAACTTACACAAGTGTGATGTGGAAGCTTTTCCACATCACACTTGTGTAAGTTGCATATTGGACCATTTAGCTTCCAAACTAGTTGTGATGTCACAAAAATCATGCTTGTACGTACATACACGTCTTAAACTCAGATTGAAGGTGAGCCCATGAGAAAATTTCCCCTTCAGCAGATCAGAGTGAAAACAAGAACATACAACATTCTGCACAGTGAAGTAACCACAAGTAAAACACATTTTTGAAAAGCCTTAGGGACCTTCTGATAGATTTTCTTCCGGCGCTGCGTTTCCAAAATATCTACAACGAAGATAGGGTGTGCTACGTTAGCATGACCCGTAGTCAGAATGGTCACAATTATGAGAATAAGGACGCAGTTTGAAAAAGCCAGCATTTTTCTTTTTGTCCAGGTTCTTTGAGAGAGTCATTATTGCAATGTCATAACTATCAGTTCATTTCATTCAGGGGACTCTGTTTCTTTCATCAGAGTTGAGGGACCAAAATCAGTATTAGTAGAGAAAAAGTGAGACTGAATCCTGTATCGTCATAGAGGAGACATCAGTGGTGATTTCTATGTGGTGACTGAAGCAAAAGCTAATCTGATCTATACCTCTATATACTAATACTAAAAAAATTAAAAAAAGTAAAGCTCTGTGTCAAACTGCATTTGGAAATCCAATGCCTCACTTCAGATCAGGGCCATGCTGAACATCATTTAAATGCTTTTAAGGGATGGCTCTTGTGGTAAATTTGAAACGTGTGTAACTCACCAAGGACTGATTCAATAGCATACTACTTTTTTCATGTGTTCACAATGGCCACTATATGGTCCGCAGTGCACTTTTGGTTGATATATAGCTATGTGGTTATACATCAGGGGTACGTGAATATTGTTGCTCTTGTCAGGTCACAAATAGCCTTGTGAGGATTTTCTTTTTTTTTAAAAAAGGGAAACTACGCCTATTTTCAACATTCATACAGGTTATTCCTACGGTGTAAGACAGTTCAAACATATGAACAAGTCTAGGCCTACTCCAAACCCCAAAACTAGAGTGCTAAAATTCAAATGTGTGATGCCATCAAGTATAAAGTGTGAACTGTTCCACAGACAATGCATTTGGAAAGATGTTATATATGACACAGAGCACCCAGGGGAATGTTCGGGTATAGGGAAAAAAAAAAAAAAGAAAAAAAAACATTCTGTGGATCCACAGAATGTCTCTCGTCTATGGACCAGCTCCAGACTTTATATTTGATGACATCACAGTTTGAGACTTCTGGTTTTTTTTGGCTTTCAGAGAGAGAGTAGCTCATTGCACACATATTGCTTGAACTTTCCTAGGCCATGGAAATGCCATAGTTGAATTCTTAATTTAGGTGGTGTTCCCCTTTAAGATTATAGAATGTAACTATAGGTGTTAAATAGAGAAGACATTGGACATTTCATGACGTATTTTTTACGTTATTAATACTAAATTCCTGCTCCTCGCCGAGACCACTCAATTTGCCTTCAATAACAAGAGCGCATCCCACAGCTGACAGAGAAGCTCTCATTAGCTGAGTGGCCCAGCCTGACGTTATAATGGCATTCATCCAGTCGAGAAAAACGCACCGCTGCTACTGCGGAGCTCGGACTGAACCCACAGAATGGCCTTCCCTATCTGAAATAATGTCACGTTAACAACAGGAGAAGCAGCACAAACCTTTCTTTAGTTAGCTCTTGCGTCTTTAAAAAGGCCATGACTGCACACCATCCTCTCAAGAACTGAACACCGAGCAGCCGCCAGCCACAGTCTGTCTGTAAACACGGAAACTTGCTGCCTGGACCCCACGTGACTGACCCTGAGACAAATGATCCCTTAACAAAAGGAAAGGAGGGAGGTTTCACTCTGACTGTTTTTCGGGATACCAAAACTACGTAACAAAATTTAGCCCCGGTACCCGTATTTTATTTTTCTCTTCAATTGCCTGTTTCTTCTATAAAATGTCAGAAAGGAGTGGAAAATATTTATAACACTTTCCCAGAGTCCAGGTTTTTACAATAACTTGTTTTTGTCCAGCCAACACTTCAAATCCCAAATAAACTATGCATATTATAACGGATTTACATTAGTTATTTTTTTCTATTTTATTTAAACTTTATTAAAACGGTTTTAAACAGTTTGATATGTTACTTTCTTCCTCTTTTAAATGTTTTAATACTTTAACTTGTTTGAATTGTCTGCTCTTTATTTTTTTTGCATTTTAAATCACTTTGAGCTGCATTTTGTTTATAAAAGTGTTGTACAAATAAAGTTGATCCTTATTATTCTTGTTATATTAAAATTGATATATAATTTTATTTTATAATAAATCCTCACATTTGAGAACATGTGAAAATGTTCTTGTATATTTTTGCATATTTGCGTGAAAAATTACTCAAACAGCTGGCGACGAATTTACTGTCAATCTACTTTTAGATTAATCGGCTAATTATTTTACATCTACTATCAATACAGATCCTGGGGGTAGCTACATCATGCATAAACTGTATACAAGGGTACATGTTAAACCACCAAAATAGTTGATATTAGTAGACTTGCTATGTTATTATTTCGTATACATTCCATACTTTCCAATTGAAGATAACAGACACATCACAAACACTGGCATATTCGTTTTCATACATACCAGAATCAATGTCCTGCAGAAAATGAGAAAAGCTGCGTGAAGCACATTTGGGCCAGTTAATCCTCACCCCCCAGATATAGACGATCTTTGTCTCACGTCTTGACGTGTCACCACGGACAGGCAGTGAGGGAAGTTTCCGATCTTGAAATGTCTTTAGTTTGAAACAGGCGACATGTATTACATTTAGTATTATTTTGTGGTTAGAAATCATGTCCCTGCTGAAGTGTGTCGGCGGGTCAACATGCAGTGGAAAAGACACATCACTGGTCTCGCTTTTAGCATCGTTTTCGTTGTATCATATTTCACGAATAAGGTGAGTGTGAGAGGATGTGGTTTTTGCGTTAACTTCAAGTAAAAACTAGCAACATAATTTCTCAGCCGAGTTCAAAAATAATAGTACTAACGTTATATGGCTTTTATCCAGCGTTTTAATTTGTAACCGGCACAGCTAGTTTTTATTTTATTTTGCAGCATACAAAGCGACAACAAAGGTTCCAACTAAATCCAATAAATTCTTGTACATTGACCCGTGTACACAACGTGACTTATTCCTGTGAAAATTACAATATAACCCGTATCATCAGCAATAACCATGAAGTGAACAAGATTTAAGACCCTTCTCGAATTGCTGTGACGTACCAGGCATGAACGTGGCCCAAAGCAACTATTAACTAACTACTACTACTAAACTAACAACTTCTGAATTATTTTTGATAGAAAACCGTTGCACGAAATTAAAAAGTTGTAAAAAGAAAATGAAATGCTGGATGTACAATATGCCGAATGGAAGATTGAATCCCGCCAATGATATATTCAGAGTTGCGTTAACAGACTTTTGCAGATGGACACACTGAATTGACAACATTTGGTGCCAGTGGTGGAGCATCTCTTAGTGTCAGAATGATACGCTGGTTACCACACTGCTTTGCTTATGATAAGCCCATGACATGAATTATATCGGGATTTTTTTTTTTTTTTCAGTTTGTCCTGTCAGTGTTAAAATTCACCTATCCAACCTTATTTCAAGGGTGAGTAGCTAAAGGTAAATACTTCATGTGGTACCTCTTCATGTTATATCCTTTCATTGTCATTACAAGATGTGTGTGCACTATGCACTTAAAAAAATGTGAATTCAATACTTAGAATAATGGCCTTAAAATGTCAAATGTTTTTTTTTTGGGGGAAATGCATTTGCAGTTTATAAATCTAAATGTTATGGCAGGGTATCGCCAATACCCGATTTCCCGAGATCGAACATCAGATCACTCACACAAATATCGATTTTAATTGGATAATCGATTATTTTAACCCCGCCCTACTTAAATGAACAAAGAAGTTAAATCTGCATCTTGATTTAGATGACCTCTTGTGTGAGCCTTGTGAACGAGTGATGAAAAATAAACTTCACACCCAAAAAACTGTTGTGTTGGTTCAGTAACGTGAAAAACAAAATGCACATTTCCAGATGGCAAACATTTATCGGGGCTGTCCTGCTTCTACTCTCTGGGAAGTTTGGATGGGTGGAAATGAGCCGCATCACCAGGTACTTTCAAAAAAAATACTATTGTAGGATTTATACTTGAGTGTTTTCAGTGGCTGCCGATAAGCACATGTATTAAGAACTTGATATGTTGCAATGTTGTGTTACAGATCAGCAGCTCTTTCCTGGCTTCCAGGCTCCCTCCTGTTTGTGGGAAACATATATGCGGGTTCCAGGGCTTTATCACGCATAGTATGTCACATTAACCTGCCACCCTTAGATGTAGTGTCTCTAGTAGATTGTTGCCTGGCTCGGCCTATACTGTAGGTGGGATACATCTGAAATCATTTTCTTTTTCTCTGTCCAGGACATTCCTATTTTCTTCACTCTTCAGAATTCCTCCCATGTTGTTAGTTACATAATCTTGAAGGTTTTCCATAGAGAGGTAAGTGCCTGCACTGCCTATGTGTGAAAATATATATATATATATATATATATATATATATATATATATATACACACACATATATATATATACACATATATACACATATATATATATACACATATATACACATATATATATATATACATATATACACATATATATATATATATACACATATATACACATATATATATATACACATATACACATACATATATATACACATACATATATATACACATATACATATATATACACATATACATATATATATACATACACATATATATACATACATACATACATACATACATATATATATATATATATACACATACACACACACACACACAATGATGTGCTGTACACTCCCTTTTAACCCCCTTTTCTTATTGGTGGGAAGCAAAACTTATTTATGACCTTGGCCACTAACTTTATATTGTACAAGCTTTAACCACCATTATGATATATCTCACTCTGTAAAATATGCTTTTATCGACAGAAGACACAATGGCTGAAATTAATCAGGTTTGTGCTTTTCCCAGTAAGTTGTATCAAGATGGAATGCATTTTTGGCATTTTTTCATAACTACACAGCGAAGTATGGAAGAAACACAAGGAAAATACACTACGTTTTAGTTCTCCTGTGATCAATTTATTTGTCATGAAATGAAACAAAATATATATATATATTTATATATATATATATATATATATATATATATATATATATATATATATATATATATATATATATATATATAAAAAATACAATTCCAGTGAAATGTAATCCTGTCAGTTCCTACAATTTATGCAATTAAAAATGGTAATATGTGTATGACTGGGGTGGGGCATAATTGTTTATTAATAATGGTAGTGATATTAATTAAGGTAATAAACCTGTAAAGCACCTTTCTGGTTCTGGATCAGCAATAGCAATAAATAAAAGCAACAAATATTCCATTTTACATGACTGCATCTTTAAATGTGCTTTTTCTTCTTGTAGCATATGCTTAATGCTGCTCTCAGCTATCAACCTCCCCCTCCATGATCCTCAGGTAATAATTCATTATATAATCAAATGGTGGAGTCTTATTACTTGGGAGAAGGAATACAAGTGTTTTGGGGTCATTTACAAGTTTGCTTTTTGTGTGCAGTTTGACTACAGTGGTTACCTCTGGGCTGTTGGTCATCTGCTCTGTGTTGGTAAGTCTAAGAATATACAGAGATGCTAAACTGTTAACTAACAGCTCAGGAGTTGCATAAAGAGCAACCAGAGGGTTAAGCCTTGAGGGACTCCACAGATAATTGAAAGAATCATAATAATCATAAGAGGCTGAGTTGTAAGAATATTATGTCATCTTTCAGGTGCATACAGAGTGTTTCAAGTTCACTACAAATCAAGTAATTTGAGGTAAGTAGAAGCACAACAATGCATAATAGTAGAAAACATCCTTGAAAGTGTTTATTTGTGCCTCTGTTCCTTATCAAACACAAAGTGCAATTTTTCAGCTTAAATTTGTTAAACAGTCCCTCCAGGATTTCGCGATCGCAACAATTCACGCAAATTCAACCAATCACCATGAATTTGGTGCGACTCACAATTTTGACCAATCACCACAACTTTTCCGCAAATTTGACCAATAACCGGAGTTTCCACGTGCCAGACTTTGCGTCAGTATGTGACGCAGAGCCACTGACCAAGCAGGAGTGAGAACAGCACGTACGTCACCAAATTAATTTCCTCGTTTCTGGTATGAAGACGAGACGTGTTTGACTCCAACGTCTCACATTTACCAACAAAATGTACAGCGAAAAACATTTCAGACCGTCCTGCCAACCTGTATATATTTTAACATCAATCTACGCTGTAACGTTTTTTCACTCTAAAATCGCTGAAAGCTGCTGCCGTTTCAATCCTGTTTGCTCTCTGCAGCAGGTGGGGATGCTGCTCAGTTCCCCCCGCGCCTGACGCACGCAAAAAAAGGCCGCAAAATCCTGGAGGGACTGGTTAAAGGTCCCATATTGTAAAAGGTGGGATTTCCATGTCTTTTTTTTTTTTATTATTATAAAGCAGGTCAAGGTGCTATCTCAATGCTGTGAAATTATCTAAAGGCTCAATCCACAGAGAAATGCACACAGCCTGTATGACTTCCATAGGATTGTGATGTGACAACTACAGGTAGAAAGTGCCACTACAGTGCCGTTACAGTCATTCCCAGGCTGCAATGAGGTTGCAGACTAAAAGTGCAGATGCAGAAAACCCAGAAACACTGACCAATCAGAGCAAACTTGGCTTTTTTGGGAGGGATGCTTAAAGGACAATTCCGGCGCAACACGAATCTAGGGGTTATTAACTGATGTGTACCAACTCTGTCGCTCTCTGGGACATGTTTTCATGCTAATCCAATGACTTTGGAGCTTTGACGAGGCTTTATAATCTTTAGAATCTCTTTTTAATAAACTATCTGTCCACTTACAATGTTGTCAATGCTTCGGTTCACATTTAGGGACCCTCATTATGCTAACGTTATGGTGTGGTGATATTTCGAGCCTTTTTAGTGGTATTAAATAACGATTTAATTTGAGTGTCCCCATGCCTCAAATACTAGCATTGTAAGCTAACTAGCGGTCTGCGGTAGCCTCGTCAAAGCTCCAAAGTCATTGGATTAGCATGAAAACATGTCCCAGAGAGTGACAGATTAGGTACACATCAGTTAATAACCCCTAGGTTCGTTTTGTGCCAGAATTGTCCTTTAAGGAGAAAGGCGCTAAAGCAGAGCATTTCAGACAGAGCGTTACAGGTAAAGTCAGCCAGACAGTATGAGAAAAATGTTTTCTGAACATTAAACCATGTTAACATGTCATATTTGAAATCCAAAATACAAGTAGGGACCTTTAAAACACTCTGCTGATGGAACCAAATCAATAAATACTGTACTTTATCCAAACTTCACATTTAAAAACTGCTCACTGAAGTCACTATTTTTGGGATGTTTTCATTGTAGTGACCTTGAACAACAGTGCATCAACTACCTGTTCAGGTAAGAATAAATCATTTTAAATAACTGGATCAGATACAGTACATAAGTCAAGGATGGAAGGTTTATAAGGTCTTAAATTATCTAAACTCAAATCTTTTGAAAACAATGTTTTCTTATTCGATGGCTTACTCAAAACTGTCATCTCAAATCAATTTGATGAAACATGCAGTCCATGTTTATTGCCTTCCCTGGAGCTCTAGAAGGAGCATGTTGAGTCAAAGTTAGCATGAAAATTCAGCAACAGACAGGCTGGAGGAAGAGCCAATCATTTAAAGGGTAAATATCGTATTTTATTTTTTCAACCTGGACCCTATTTTCCTTTGTTTTTGTGTGTAAGTGACTGATGGGAACATCTTTTGAAATTGGTCCAGTATTAAGCGTGAACTCTAACCGGCAGCCACAGACCGGGCTGCAAATCTTCAGCATCAGTTTAGCCTACTAAAAGTGCTGGTTTTGTTTAGATTAGAAGTGTCTGACAACATTATGGAAAGGATCCCTACAGAGATAGGCCTTTTTAAAACCTCTTTACTTCGCTAGCGCTAAACCCACCAGACTCTATTAAAAAAAACAATACTTTTAGCGTGTATAGAGCCAACATATTTTCACATGTAAATCGGTAAACTGTGTTTATTTCAACCAAAACTAGAGTTGGGATGGTTGGAAAAGTGGAAAGATGAAGTGTTTAAATGAAGTGTATTTTACGATGCTAAAATTACTGTTTTATTTACATGGAGTCTGGGGGCTTTACCGAACGCAATTTCGCAAATGTTTTATAAAAAAAAAATAAAAAAAAAGGATCTTGTTTGTTTTTATATTTATTACATGTGTAGGTAGGTGTGTATGCATGGATTTTATGGATATGTATTTATGTATTGTTGTGGGTGATTTGGACCTTGAGTCTGTAATAAAAGTTTGATGATGATTACTCTTTAACAGAAATGTCAACCTCCTTAGAAATCCTTTCCATAATGTTATCAGACACTTAGAATATTCATTTGAACCCGTCAATGGCAAAACAAGCACTTTTGGGAACGTAAATACAAGCTGCACGATTGCCCTATTAACTTACATAGTAGCTTGTTTCACCGCTGCTGCCGACGGCAGCCATCTTGCTTAATACTGGACCAGTGTCAAAGATTGTTGTTCCCATCAGACACTTAGACACAAAAACATACACACAAACAAAAAGGTAGTTTTTAAGTTAGAAGTGGACTTAAAGGGCCTTTACAAGTTAATATGCCAGAATTTCCAACTACCTATATACGTATTAGCTTACAAAATTCTAAGTAAACTTAAATACGTATAACCTCTTTCAATAAAGTGATTGTATAAGGTGAAGTTATTTGCATGTGCATCCAGAAAGGTTGTAGTAATACATCAGGACTCGTGTTTTTGTTACATTATGCAGTCCCTCCAGGATTTCGCGATCGTGCCAATTCACACGAATTCAACCAATCGCCGTGAATTTGGTGCGACTCTCAATTTTGACCAATCACCGCAAATATGACCAATAACCTTAAGTTTCCCGCGACTTCAACCAATCTCAGCAGTCCCACGTGCACTCTAGAGCCACTGACCAAGCAGGAGTGAGAACGGGTTGATCATCAAAAACCGGAGATGAGATGTACACAATGACCTAAATTGAGGACAGCTATGCTCGTTATTGTAAGTGCAATGATAAGTTAAAGTCCAATAAGTAAAGTTACTTTATCAAACCGTATGAATGTGCGTCCCAGGCCAGAATAGGAAATGAACTAACAATGTAAAGATCAACAAGCCACTGACACATGTTCAAATTTGATTAATTCAATAAATTATTATTTCTCCCGCAACTTCATTGCAACAAACATACAAAAGACATCGCAACTTTTATCGCAATTTTTTACAAAAGGCATTTTGGGCCGCAAATAAATAAATAAATATAAATAAAAGACCGCGAAATCCTGGAGGGACGGCTTAAGATCTATCATAAGAGTGCTGCTTCAGGTATTCTCAGTGACTAATTTCAGCTTTCCCTGCCTTTACATAACAGTGTACTTCTGCTGGCCATTGCCGCTCATCCAACAGGTAGGCATGACCCTGAGCAGAAGTGGCATATTTCTAATGCTGGTGAACCATAAGATGAAAGTTGCACAACCCAATGTAGATTTTGTTCCTAGAATTGTTGGGTTATTAGTGTATTACATTAGATAGAGCAGTGTCTGCTGTGTTGTAACCGTCATCCCTTAAAGAATACGATATCTACATTTGTACCTTCGCAAACAGATCTTTGTCCCTCTACAGGCGACCTCACGGGTGCCATGGAGTTCCCCTCCCTTCAGTCCCACACATTTCACTGTGGTTGCTGTGCCAGGTGAGACCTTTCGGTCCATGGAGACTTTGTAGTTTTTTCTGTAACATCTAAAAAAAAAAATTGAATAGATCTACCGAAATAGTTACGTAGTTGTAAGCATGTTCTATTTTGACACCGTATAATAGACCATGCCATGTCAAAATAGAACATGCTTTAGGTGCCATTTGTCATTTGACACAGAGCCCAGTCGGTGTAAGCTTGTGCTCTTCCCAACCTGAAAAGTATTTATAATATGTAGAGGCCTACAGATCCATGGTTATAAGTACGTAGATCTGTGTTACAAAGTCCTGTTAACGTTTTAGTATCAACAAGTCTACAGAGTAATTTAAACAGTTTTCATTTGTGTTAAGAAATTCCACAAGCATGGAAGCCATGTCACTTTTCAAATGATAGTTATTTCTAATTAGAGAACAAATTTATTTTTGTATTTTATCGTAGGTTTTCAGCATGATACCTCACCTTGTTCTCATTTCACAGTGCACTGCTGGGTTTTTTGTTGCTGCTGGCCACAGTCAAGCTAAAAAGTGGATTGTCCCTCGAGCACTTTAGGGTCTGGATTTTTTTGTCTAAGGTGATTATAAATTATAGATTAACTTTTTATCCAGTTGCATTGTAATAGTATTTCATGGTTGAAGTAGTACAGAAACCTTACAGAAATTCATATCCAACTCAGCATAATAATTCACACAATCAAAAGTAAAATTTTAATTAGTGAAATTGGTTTGACCTAACTGCCTAACAAGAAGTACAGATTATTTTGCAAGTGTTTCCTTCCAGATTACTGCCATGTCCCTCTCTCCGTTTATTTTCTACATGGACATTAATACTCCATCTCTTATTTGGTAAGCACATCCCATGCCTATTTATGGTACTGAAATGTATGGATGGGTTATTATCAAACTAATAATGATTTCTACGATTCATTTGGTTACAGTGTTGTCATTAGTCATGTTGGAGAGGCCCTGCTGATGTATTCTCAGAGAGACTCTCAGTTGTGATGAGGAAATTGCAGCTCTCCGGATTGACCCACAACTAGCAGTCCAAAAAGAGATTTTTTTTTTTTTTCTAGAAAAATATTTTATTTTTGTAATTTCTCATCTATGCGCTGACAATCTGCTGACCAAATAAAATTATCTTTGTGTACATATTGTGCTTGCTGTGTGATCTTAGGTCTTAGATTTCTTGTTAATGAAATATCTTGGGTCACTTACATCACTCCATAGACAGTCATTTTTATTTACCCAAACACAGCCCAAACATACTCACTATCTAGAAAAGTCTTAACAAAACACAGACCAGTCAAACAGTCTATACATACAGTCAGCACATTGACATTATACACTTAAAACTGAATAAAAGATGACAAAGGGTCAACATTCCTAATAAGGTCACAGTATAATACAGAGCTTCATTGTGTGACAGGCCTGCTCTTTATATACTGTAATTCTTTTCTGTGAATGGACCAATTCAAGTTCTTTTTTAGCTCTCCTGCTGGCTTTGCTTCGGGGAGAATAAAGCATTGAATGGTTGTCTTCTCCGAGTACGTGCCTGGGGATTTTTCTCTTCCTTGATATAACCTATAAGGGGAGGATGTCTCAGTATCTGTATGTATTTTTCATGCATTTTACATCATTACGGGATGCTATAACAATTAAGACATTGTAAGAATGACGTTTATCAGTTCAAATGGTCCGCTAATGCTTTACCAGCAACTGTTAAATGGAGGGTGTAACTACGAAGCAAAAATCGTTGAATTACCTCTTTCAATGCATGTTTGAGTTGATGGGAATCCTACTTCCCAGAAGTTTTCAGGAGTACAGGGAGGAATATACAAAAAGCGGTGCCTCGAGCAGGCAGACAGCTTTTTCTGCTTTTCCTCCTCTGGTAGATGGGCGTAATACTGTTGGAAATACACATCCTTGACATAGGATCGGTGTTAAAACGTGTCAGTGTAGGACCAAAATACTTACCACGTCACATTCCTTGCAGGTAGTGCCCTTCAGTTTTCTTCTCTCGTCTTTCTTGCGAACCACAGTCACGTGTGCAAATGTCGGATGTCTAATCCAAAGAGATTGTGGGAAATTGACTATGTCTGTGAGACTGGAATCAATCTTTGTATTTATCTGTCTGCACTTTTTTTTGTTGCATGAAATACCCCAAAAGACATTTGATCCCCCCAAAACATATCAACCATAACCTACTGACTGTATGAGTGATGGAGTGTTTCTTACTGTGCTTTGCGCCTCTTCATTTGGCTCATAGTGTTTTCATGAGGATCTTGTTGATCTAGAAGATTAAAACAAAGAGTTACTTTACTAACATCCACTGTCACAGAAACACTGGTCAAATTACATGATGACAAACACAGTTCCTCTACATCTAAAAGCCTACCATCGCCCTCTTCTTCATCTTCATCCTCATCCTCCTCATCACCACAAGGCTGGCTCTGGCCCAAGTGTGAATTGTAAGACCTGTACTCCCCGTTAGCTGTTGTGTCAAACATCATATCCAAACTGTCAGTTGTCTTCTCGCCTAGTCCTACAAAAGCAGACCGATAAGTTATTATATTTTCATTATGCAATTGCTGCAGATAAGACAGATCAGCATGTGTATAACCTCAGTGCCAATCAAAACATTTCAGTAAGCAATTTATTCTTAAAAGTTGTGGTTTATATTCACCAGACACACTCTCCCTTCTGTCCCGGACATTTTCTCCCCGACACTGGAGTAAGCTGTGACTGACCCAAGTGCGGTCGGTATCTACCAATTCTCCAGGAAATTCATCTTCGTCCTCCTCCTTTTTCTAAAATATGAACAGAGGTACAGCTCATTAGCCTGGGGAGACACAATCTATCCAATTTAACCGGATAAACATGTGCATAGATTTCCGATTTAAGTAAAGAGGATTTCCGATTTTTCCTAACTTTGTGTTTCATGTTCATAAGTAGAGCTGGGCGATATGGAAAAAAATCGAATATCACGATATTGTTGACCAAATACCTCAATATCGATATTGTAGGGTTGACAATTGGTGCTTACAAAAAAATATTTACTCAATGAGATTTTTGATAAATAATCATCAGCAATGTGTACAGTACAGGCCAAAAGTTAGGACACACCTTCTCATTCAAAGCGTTTCCTTTTTATTTTCATGACTATTTACATTGTAGATTCTCACTGAAGGCATCAAAACTATGAATGAACACATATGGAATTATATACTTAACAAAAAAGTGTGAAATAACTGAAAACATGTCTTATATTTTAGATTCTTCAAAGTAGCCACCCTTTGCTTTTTTATTAATAAGGGAAGAAATTCCACTAATTAACCCTGACAAAGCACAGGTGTGAAGAGAAAACCATTATAAAATATAAGACATGTTTTCAGTTATTTCACACTTTTTTGTTAAGTACATAATTCCACATGTGTTTATTCATAGTTTTGATGCCTTCAGTGAGAATCTACAATGTAAATAGTCATGAAAATAAAGAAACACATTGAATGAGAAGGTGTGTCCAAACTTTTGGCCTGTACTGTATATAATAACTAAGTGGGTTAAGGCAAATAATAGAAAAGCTAGAACCGTCCTTCCGTTAAATTCAAACAATTACATCACTCTACTGTAATTCAGCCATTAAAACCAGGAAAAGACAACACTTATGTCATATCACGATATTCAAAATCTAAGACGATATCCAGTCTCATATAACGATATCGATATATTGCCCAGCTCTATTCATAAGTAGTCAAAAAATATCACGACGTTACCGATCACAGAAAATCGTAGCAATCTGAAAAACGGTGGTCACAGGTAGACGCTCTCTTTAACTGGCATGCTAAATCACACAAGTTAAAAAAAATTATTAAGTTGAATAAACACTTCTGACATAAAGCAATAAAAAGGGCTTTTCAAAATGTATAATGCATTTCAGTTCAGCACAATATAGCTTGACTGCTACAACAAGACACAGGGGCCGTACCTCGTCTCCTCGCCACTCACTGTCATACATGGACAGGGCGAGCGCAGGGTCAATGCTCCACATGGGCTCCACTTTGTGCTTCCTTTCAGCTGGGACAGTCACATTCAATTCAACTTATTATACAGAAATACTTGAAATTGTACAACATTCAGCCTACAATCAGAAAAAAAGAAGATGATGTGCATTGCAAAGGCCCGTCAGACACAAACACACTCTGCCAGCAACAGGACAGCAAACTCACCATTTTCCCCTTTATGTTGTTCATGCGAGGCATTCAGATCCTGCCGCGGGTTTCCTTTCTTCCCAACACCGGCCTTGTTTGCTTCCCCTTTAACATTTGGCTTCTTAAAAGCGGGACTTACACAGGACACATTTGGCTTTTGGTTGGAAGTCCCATTTTGTCCTGACCGAGTCTGTTAAATGTTAAAAGAATCAGACCACATTTTAAAACCATAGGGAGGAATTATTATATCCTACTTATATATTATATAAGTGTCTTAAAGAATGGCGAGTCAAAGTATGGTAATTTGAAGCCAGGACACTAGATTTGGTCTAACAACACTGCCGAAAATCATCATGCATACACATTGGACACGTCTCTAACCTTGCTGTCCAACAGCTCCTTTTTGAAGCTTTGATTGCTTAAAGGCGTGGACGTTCGGTTGATCAGTTCAGGTTGTACGCGTTTGCCTTCCTTCTGTTTGTCCACCCCTTCCTGGATTCCTTGTCTGTCCTCCTCCTGCACCGGCTCACTTTCCTCCTTCTTCCGTTTTGCTTTGTTAATGGAGCCGTCCTCCGCAAACCTTTTGACACCTGGGAGAAGTGATGGGGACCTTTCTGTGGTCGAGTCTGGGCTGGGGAGCAGCGTGGATGAAGGGGAGGAGCGGTAAGGTCTTAAGGCAGGGAAAAACATGGTTGTGTTATGGAAATGTTTTTTTTTTTTTTTTTTTTTGCTTGATTGCATGACTTAAGAACAAAAGTCAGTCAATAAATAATGAGGAAACAGCTAAATGGGTTGCTTTCATGGGGGTTGAGGGGTGCGTTGCTGACTGCCACAGTGTTTAGTTGTTTTTTTGACAAGCCAAAGTTGCCAAAGTCTTAGTTCACAACACATGATACCGTCACGACAGCAAAAGAATAGGTCCCAACTGGTGCGATCCTTACTTTAAACGAACGCCATACTTCCAGGAAGATTTGGAGCCGCTTTGCTGGCCTGCAGGTGTCTCGGTTTTCTGAGAAAAGATAACAAGTAAAGAAATTACATACACAATCCAAAGAGCTGAATTAGTTTGAATGCCTCTGCTAAGATATAATTATTCTGTTCACTTGGGGAATTTTCTTCAAAATCTCTTTCATACAGACTTTACACCAGTATGAAGCCTACCTACCATGCAAGGCTTGTCAGTAAGTTCAAGGCCACAGGTTTCTGCTATCGCTTCTTCCAGATTTAGTTTCACATCTGAGACGAGACAATAACACCTTTACACATCTCACAATAATGATCTTTCCACAAAAATGTTCAAGCGTCTCAAAACTTCAAATGTCAGAAATTATGTCAGACAAGATTTATTTATTTTTTTTCTACCATCCCTGCCAATCTATGATGCTTCATATCACATGGATTACTACGTTAAGAGGCAGTTTCAAGTGTACTTTTGAGTTTTCAGTAACCAGTCCTCTGAGGTGAATGGGGGTGATTTACAGCCGCGCCTCTTTCTGCGCAGCCCCACCGTGTGAATTAGGCTGATATGATGGGTGTGTTTGTGTAGATAAATATGGCCCAGTGCTCATCTACAACTTCAAGTTACAGACAGTGTCTAATGGAAGGAAATAAATAAGGTTTCTCTGAGAAAACAGAAGTAGTCTTCCTGTTTTTTATGTTTAATATTAAATCTATAAAATATTGAGTACAGTAGATGAAGTAATACTTGAGATTTGGGATGTGTCCAATTCACATGTGTTGGGTACAAGCACTTGTGCTCGGTCAGAATTCTTTGTAGCATCAACAGGCTCCTTATCCAGAACTTTAAAAAAAGAACAAAAAAAACACGTTATAAGACTTGGTGTCTTCATACAGGTGCTTCAGAAAACCAAAATGGCCATTAAAAAGTCTAATGGCGCTTTTCCATTACATGGTACCTGCTCGACTCGCCTTTTTTTGTTTTCCATTACGAAAAAAAGTGTCTGGTACCTGCTAACAGGTACTTTTTTTAGTATCACCTCTGTCAAGGTTCCAAGTGAGCTGAGGCGATACCAAAAGGTGACGTGAAAACCTGCAGACTACTGATTGGTCGGAGAGAATTGTCACTAGTCACTGCGTCATCATTGCTAGCGACAGACGGGTGTGTCCTGAACAAACCTGCCATTTTAAAATAGTTTAGCCAGCAGTGTTTTTTTTTTTATTATTTATTTTTCTTGCAGAGACTAAAAAACGACACACCTTCGACGTTCTGTGTGTGTCGCGTTAGGTCACTGCAGTTTCCTGCGGCATCACTATGACGACCAGCCACTGTACTAAATCTGCCATGGAAAATGGAGGACGGGGCACCACAGCCGAGTCGAGCCGAGCCGGTACTAGCAGTGGGTAAGCGCCATAAAAGTTACTTTAGAGCTGACAAACCTCTGAAGAGTGAGTTGTTAAACTGTGGTAGAGGTATCTCTGCATAGCGAACGCGTTTCATTTTGTCGATATTCTTTTGTTTCTTCAGTTTGTTTGCCACAGGCAGCGAGCTTGGCAGAATCGGTGAGTCTGGGATGATGCCTTCTTCTTGTTCCGGGGAAGAGGCCTGCTGGGACTCTGAGCTGATAAAAACACCACCTGCCATGTTTAACTGGGAACTGAAACTTTACTGTAAATGCTTATTCCTGTACAGAACACCAGTTAAAAACTCACTAAACTGGAGCTACAAACCTGACTCGCAATCAAAGCAGAAGTGAAACAACTATAAATACTGCGGTCTTGCAGCCAAAACATAAAGTACATCGTAGTTATCTTGGGCAGCTTTTACAGAAAAACAGCTGGCAAAATATAGAAAGTTGTATTTGAACATTTTTTCCTATGTCAAAGAGAATATGTTGACAAAACATGACTTTAACACACTAAAGAGCTTACCGAGACATCTTCAATTTCTGCAGTTCAGCATGTAGTTTTAGGTTTTCATCCTCAATTCTGTTTCTTTCATTCTCTGGGAAACAAACATCACATATCTTGTTGTACACTGGTATAGCCAATATACTCCCTTAATACACACTAAAAATACATGCCATGGATTCTCATGAAGGCTTGGTTGGTCTGTGTGTTCATGAGTCTACAGCCATGCTAGCAGATCTGTGGGGCTGTTTAGACACTGGCATGCTAAGATAACATTTGCTAATTGGCACTTAAAACAAAGTTACAGCTGAGGCTGAAGGGAATGTCAATAGTTTTACAGGTATTTGGTCATAAACAAAGGTTGGCATTTTGACTTGATGATGGCACTAGAGGAAAGGTTAAGGGATCATTATTATGACTCTTTGTCTGGGTAACATGAACGTCTCTCCAAAATTCTGTACCAAACCATCAAGCATACAGTATGTTAAGCTATTTCTCAGGATAAGTGAAAAATTTAACTTGCTGGTGGCACTACAAGAAAAGTCAGAGGATCATCAAAGTCATTAGGATTCATCCTCTCTGCAACCTGAATGTCTACCTAATCATTTCATAGCAATCTATTCAATAGCTGTTGAAATATTTCAGTCTGGACCAAAATGGTAGACCAACCGACAGTGCCAAAACTTGACATGCTACATGTTGAAAATAAAAGACCGGTTAAGGGCCTAATTAACAATTTCCTAAAGGGGCATTCCATCAGAAATCAATCACTTTCTCACCCATTTAGTTTTGTTTCCTACCTATATAAGAGTGTTAGAACATGGTTTTATTAACCAGAATGACCAACCACTCAAGAGACAGGAGCCCTCAAAGTCCACCCATATTGCACGCTCACTCCAGCTAAAGACACTTCTTTACAGCTACTGAGGTTTTCATGTTTTGCCCACTATCGTTTGACCAACAGCAGACTTCTGGGTATATGGCAGGTAGGTCAGTCTAACACATGAATCCTTAATAACCAGAATAATGAGTAAACTCACTCAGTTTGGCGATGAGGCACAAATTCTGATCATGGTTATTTTTTAGGCTCTCCTCTAAGATGGCACAGCGATCACACTCTCCTGCACGTAGTCTGGAAACAGTGAAAGAAAGTTGCTGGTCTTTGTTACACATTGTTTTTTAACTAATTTAACCTGTTGTGGAGGAAGTTACCTTTCCTCCAAGAGACTGATGGCATCCTGCAGGGTTTTGTTTTGCTCCTTTAGCTGCTGGGTGCGACTGTAAAACACCTCAAGTCTCTGAGCATCTCTGTAGAAAACAAATGCAATGACAGGTAAATAGTGTTGACAAGACAACATTCAAACATTCGCTAATTATTTTTTTTAAAGCCACGGACAAGCATGTGTATGTTATCATCATCATTATTGTTTTTAAAAGTTAGTGACACAGTATACTCACAAACAGCGCTCTTTTTTCAACTTGCTCACTTTTGCTTCCAGTTCTAAAAACAGCAACAAAAGCAATGTTGAAGAGTGTGAAACACAATGCTAAAAAACAACAAAATTGATTTTATTTTAGTATCTGACTTCAAAAATTCGCTTTATGTCTACATACAATACATCATGGGCCAGTTACCTTGAAGTGCATTCTGGTGGCACTCTCTGAGCTGCCTCCATAGATCTTCAAAAAGGTCAGCTGGGTTGGGTGTTCTGCTGCTCGGTCCTGGGCTGCTCATCCTCCATTCACTGCTAAAAACACAGCCAGCCCTACTACCCTACAACCTGCCAACACCAAGGTTACCTGGAAAGAAAAATATTTCTGTAATTTTGGCCAATATCCTTCATACCCCTTTTCCTTCCTTGTGTTCTCGGTATCCCCAGTTTTTACTCCTCTTATAGCGCTATTGTAAACCGTTATGAGAACAGTGTAAATTAGTTGACTTGAAGCTAACTAACATTAGCATTAAATGCGTCTAACGTTAGTCGGAGGCTCGCTACAGTTCACACTTGACACTCGCTACTGAGATATTGTGTAACTCAAATACAACACACTGACGTTACCTACGTTTTTATATTTCTCTAACGTTAGCTACTATTAAAGTAAACATAAACAGCATATTGTTAACCACTTTGTTTGACCGTAAAAACGACATTACAGCCCCTAACGGTCGTTAGATAATGTTAAATTAAATTACATTTACGGCTGAACATGCAAAATGAACAAGCCTTACGCTAATGAGTCCAACAAACACGTAACGTTAGAGGTTTAAAGGGGATTATATTATTAGGCAAACATGTTGTTGCAGTACACGTAGCTAGCTAGCTAACTCCAAAACAAAAATCAAATTCGCGCGCCGAATTGCATGCTGGGAAGTCTTCTTCTTCTTCTTCTTCTGCAAATCTGGAATTTTCTTCGACGCCCTCTCCCGTAGGTTAGTACCATACGTGTATATCTATGAGTACCATAGATATAAAACAACTATTTTATAAATAGTGCTTCTAAACAATTTGTGCATAATAAATACATTTTTTTTTTTATAACCTTTTTTTCTACCCCTTTTCCCCCACAAAATTTTTTTTAAAAAAAATTAGCTTTTTTTTTTCGCATTAACAGTACCACACCTGAGGGATTATTATTTATCTGCTCCGTTAAAACCACTAATGCTCTGGTGTAACTGAACTCTGTCTTACCCTGGTGAAAGACACTGGATGAGGAAATGGACACTGATTAAGGATTTTACTTTCTTTCCTTTCTTTTTTTTTTGATTGGACTTTAACAACGTTACAGTAATGCTCAAACCCCATTTGCAATAAACTCAACCTGTGTATGTATCTGTGATGTTAGCTGACCTCATCCTAGCCCTCGCTATTTTTGCTCTGCACTTGTTTGTTCAATTGAAAACGCTGTGAAACAAGTTATTAAACAAAAATAATGTATTATCTGTCAATCTACAGTTGTCTACGTTTTACAGGTTGATCACATATCACTTGTCTGTCTGGCTAATAGACACAGTTTGAGAATGATGTGTAATTTCTCATGTTGAAATACATTTTCCTCAATGCCCAATATTTTCTGGTAGTCAAGCTCTTAACCATCTGCCAGACTAATGTTCAGGGCCAAGAAGTATACAGTGACACAATTAGGGGAAACAAAGATTATTCTTATATTGGTTTTATTTTTGGTCTTTCTTTAGAATACAAAACAAGAACCAAATTCACAAAAATAACATTTACAAAACAGATTATGTAACGGAGGTGACTGAGGCAACATAGAAAAGCATGTCTGAAACAGTGATATTGGTGGGTTAGCCTAAAACCTTGAGGTAAAACAGCGAGCAATGTAAAAGGTCAGATATCTTTACTGTTTTTGAATTAGTGCCTTCTTTCAGTAGTGCTATTCACAAATGGAGTTTAACAATATCATGTTTTCCTAAAATGTCCACAGTTAGCAGTGATTTAATGATGTAGTGCTTCAACCTACGAACAAATTGGTTATTGTGAAATGTAGGTGTAATATTTTAGGCATTTTGCATGGTATGGCAAAATTTTTTATGGGTTTCTATTTTAATCCTCTTTCATTCACACACATATACTCACACACAAAACTGTTCCTACTCCTCCACGCTTTCAACTTTTAAATGGGTGCAAATGATCTCCAACAACTACCTCTACTCGTTCCCCATCAAGAACGCGTCTGGCTAAAATAAGTGAATCATTTATGCCACCCAAAAAAAGCAGGAAACAAAGCTGCTTCACACTTTTGAAAAAGTTGATACTTTCTTTTTTTTTTTTTAAAGGTTTGACAGGGCAGGAAAAATAAAACGCTGTGATTACGTGTTGGAATGGCCATCAGTCAGAGGCACAAACTCAAAGTCCCATCTTTCCTAAAATACAAAAATGGTAAGACAAAATGCATACACTGCATCACTGAGAGAAATAAAAACCTAGCTCCACCTACCAAAACACAAAGCAGTGAAAAACAGTACAGTTTGGTCTGCACTTGTTTGTGCAGGTATGTTTTTGCATGAATTAACATTTCTTGTCTTTTCTTCTTTCACATGTCAGACATGGTCACTGGTGATTCAGCATTGCAGATTATTACTTTTTTTTTTTTTTTTTCTTTTTTTTTTAAAGTTCCTTTGGATGTGTGCCTTTTGTTGATTTTGCATCTGTCACAGCAGGTATATTGCGCTAGCATTACTTCATATATCTATATATACACACACATGCATTCAACATCATATGTGTCCCCCAAATTAAAAGAAACAACAAAAAAACTATTCCAAACTTCCTTTTTACCACTTAAGAGTTTAAGCTATAAAAACCTGCATGACAGTTCACAAAATAATTTGCATGGAGGCATTGCTGTTTGATGTGAGATATGCAGCATGTTGTAGAGGTGCTGGCGCTGGGGTGTGACATGGAATGCAGCCTTATTCCATTGAGAGGGGTCATGGGGATGGGCCTATTCTTCACCCCCTCCTATCCAAATGGGGTTTTAGATTCACATTATGCTGGAAGAGTAACTGGTTGCAGACACTGGCAGGGCAGGTCTTCACCAATAGCAAAAAACACTGGAGTAGAGTGTGAATGCATATCTACCATCTTCTGACCTGCAGAGGGGGCAACATGTAGAAACCTTCAAATCGGTGAGTGTTTTAAGGTTTTAGACAGTAGAATATGAAGCAAGAAGGGTGTCATGTTTATATAAAACTCACGTCAATGGCATGCAAACATCCTGAACCCATATCAGACCGATATACAGCCTGAAAAAACTAAAATCATACTTACGCGTCCCTCTCTTCACCACTGTGGGGGCACATAGCTGTAGGTGGGTGTGCCAGGATGCCGATATGTGGGCATCGTGACTTGGTGGGGGGCAACAGGCGCTGGTGATTGAGTTGTCAACAGAGTTCCTAAGAAGCAAAAGGGAACACAGCATAATATATACACACTTTCACAACAAATGGATGGGGCCTAGATTTACTGAGAGTGTAAAAACAATTATACCTTCAACACAGGGAGGTATAACGTAAAATTAAGCATCTATATCAAATACAGATAAATCATAAAATTAGAAACTGATGCTCACCAGCTGACATGGCCATGGTAGTGCCGGCTACCATCCCCATGGTGACACTGTTTTGGCGTTGAGGATGCATGTGCGGGGCATACATGGCTGCAGGCATCCCATTTGGCTGGACCACTGTAGTGTGATGGATAACATGTGGCGGTGCAGCATACAGCGGCTGTGTGTAGTAAGTGCCTTGTTGTTGTGAAGGCATTAGTGCCTGGATCACAGAAGAACCAAACATGTTACAGTTCAACATATTAAACTCAACAGGACTTTGTTAAAATGAAGTAATACTTGATAGAAGAGAAATTAAAACAGCTATATTAGAGCTGGGCAATATGGAGAAAATCAAATATCACAATCATTTTGACCAAATACATTGATATTGTAGGGTTGACTATTGGTGCCTTCACAAAATATTAACATAATGAGATTTTCTATAAAGAATCATCAGTAATGTGTGGATATAATGACTAAGTTGGTAAAGGCAAATAATAGAACAGCTAGAACTGTCTGTTAAGTTCAGAAAATGACATCACTTTACTGTAATGTCCCCTTTAAAAAAAAAAAACAGGAAAAGACAACACTTATGTCATTTGCAATATTACGATGTCCAAAATTTAAGACAATATCTAGCCTCATATATCGATATAATATCGATATATTGCCCAGCCCTAAGCTATATCAATTAGCTCTTATGGTGTCAAAGTTTGACATTTGGACCTTTGATAATAGCGCCATCCTCAGGCCAATCTGGAGCCAAAATCTGTCATTCTTCAAAAACATAAATGCACTGACCTGTGCATAGGGGTTCTGTTGGGGGTAGGTGCTCCTGACCGGGTAAACAGCAGCATGGTAGGGGTTGGGTGAGGAGGAGTATGGTGGGACAGTCCCAGTGTTGGGAGAGCAGGACATTTTGAAAGGAGTGCCTGGAGCATAGCCTGGTTGGGAGGAACACACAAGTTAGTGGGTGTGGATGAAGAAATATGCAGAAGTATTGCATACCGTGTGGTTACTACCAGCATCTTAATATCATCTTAAGGTCTGCAGGCTGAAACCGTGCCCTACACACAACCGGAAGAGGTGTTGAAATCCTTGCTACAGCACTGACTTGTAAAATCTCCATTAATGCCATACACAGTTCCAACACATTCAGTCTGAAACATTCTTACCACTGGGGAAGGCTGCGTTCGCTCCTGCATAGATATTCTGAGTGTATGCTGGTGCGTAGCCAACAGGGAATCCTGCTACCATGACCAAACAGAGAACAAAAATGCAATCATTTTCAATTTTCTTGATGTCAGGATATTTTTTTTTTGCAGTTTGGATATTTGTTTAAACTATTACACATCAAAACACATGAATTTACCTGGGTAGCCTATACCCTTAGTATTGGTAAAGGGGACCCCTGTTGGCCCAGGGCTGTAAACCGGATTCATAATGGACGCCTACTCACAGATGCTGCAATGAAAGAAGCATAGACCATGTGAATTCCAGAGCATTCATATTAACAAAACAAACAAAATTAAGGCAAAGATCATCTGGGTAAATCTAGCACAGATTCATGAGACAACTGACCATCAACCAGACAAAAAAAGCATCTTACTATACAGCAATACATCAGAAATGTAGACATTCCCCTGACACTGCTAATGGATAGTAGTCCCAAATGACTGACTAGAAGGATATTGGCATTAAATGCATCATCAACACTTACCATTGATCAGCGTTGACATTTCAGTAACTAGACTGGTTAAAGGCAAACAAACATGTTGTGTTGGGGATATGATATTATCTGGGGAGAACAGTGAGGCCATAGTCCTAATAGATTTATTTATCTTTTAAGTGTTGTCTGCTCATACTCATAACTGGAATTCAAACATTTTGTGGGAGCAGTTTACATAAAATTAATAATTTAACATGGTGCAGCACTAGACTTCTGCACCACTTTGTTTTAAATTTCTCTCCGTGTCTTAACCAAGTATGAGCACTTCCATCCCATAAACTGTTTGTGTTCTTCCGCTTAAAAGGTGCCGTAGATAGGATTGCAAAGATCCAGGATTTAGCCAAAATATTTGAACATCGACAACTTCTCAGTCCCTCCCCCCCTTTCCGCTAAAGCCCAAAACGGTCTCCTAAGCCCCTCCCCCCACAAGGGAGAATGAATGCGTGTGCATGAGCAGTGATTGACATGCAGTTAGACACCCACCCCTGGCCCTGATTGGTTAATCTGAACAGTGAGCGGTGGATTTTTGCAAATCACACTACAGGCTGTAGGTGGTGCCGGTTTAAATGACCTGCTTCATGTAGCTCTACTGGAACATAGGGTCAGTTTCAGAAAATATGACAGAAAATTAATTTTATAAGTCTTACCTACTGCACCTTTAACTGTCTTTCATTGTAATGTATGTAATGTTGTACTATACAATGGATAGAAAAGCTGAAATATACCCCCCATATAGAGATGGGTGGATGATACCAAAGCTCGTTTTACTCCCGGAAAGAGCTCCGCTCAGTTTTACTGTTTTGAGTTTTGGTTTTGCTGCTAAACTAGTTACTAAGCTAAATAGAATAACTGAGAAATATGGCAATGTACACAAAAGACATAATCATAAATAGGAGAACATTCCCACCTGATATCAAATAATTCATTTGTTAATTTAATGTAACATATTGCACAATGCCATCTACATTTAATGCAGCACTTCTAAAAAATATCTTACAAATGTAATAATGCTCAGTCTTGTTAAACTTTTTTGTGCATACGAGACTAAAAACTATTCAAATCAGAGAGGTGTTATAGTGCTATAGTGCTAGTGTTATAGGGCCGTCTTGAACATGGATGGGTTATTTAAAAGGGCTGCTAGACGTTTTGCAAGCCAGCAGATGTCACTGTGTTTGCTTTTCTTTTTTTTAAGCCCCCAAGCTTTAAATCTTTTTTGGCACAAACAGAAAGCCCCAAAGCTTCATAAGGCTTCATTCGCCCATCACTAACACACACATGCCTTTTTAAACATTTGGTAAAACACAATCTTATACATTTATTCATTCAGCAGCAGTTTTACAACTTTCTAAATCCCATTATTAGAGGAAGCCTTGACTTCTGCTCCACATGATGCTCATTAGTTGAAAAAAAAAAAATAATAATACTTGGGTAGCCTACATCTATTCCTGTGATGTCCTCTAGTGGCGGTCCACGTACCATTACATCACTTTACAAGTCTGCTGATTCAAGGACAATTTAAATAGCGAAGGAAACGCACTACTTCAATACTTAATTTATAGGGACGTTATGCTAAAACGGAAGACAAAAATACCACTACTATTTCTAGTGAATAGATTATTAGCACATTATGCAGTTGTAATTAAGTAGGCTACATAGGCCTATGTAGGCCTACTACAAACGCCAAATCTATTTTATGGTCTGACTTTTTACGGAAATCATAGGGCAAAATACAACCCGACTGTCTTTATCATGTCATAGGCGTTTTGAAAATACGTCCAAAATGTTAACTATTAAAGAATTGACTAGGCCTATTACTTCTCTCTTTTTTTTCACCAAACCAATGTGACGCAACTCAATGATATATATATATTTTTTTTATACAAAGTGCTCGGTGGTCTGGAATGTAAGCTTGTTTCAGTAAGCCTCGATAATAAAGAGGTGACGTTAGGCAATGTTGACTGCAAAAATAAAGATGGCAACCTTTCAGTAGAAGAATTTCGAAAAGGTGAACGTAGCGGGTCTTTGTTATCATTAGCTAGCTTAGCTCACCAGCCTTATTTAGCTGCACACCCCGCCGTTAGCTAAGCACGTTTGCCATTGCAGGTTGGTTCCGATGAACGGACTGACCTGCTATTCACCTGTCTGACCGTGCAAAACCACCGGACTTTCCCCGGACAGAAGCCAGCCAGATGGGGGCAGCTTGTCAACAGGCCGCATAGCACAGGAGGTAGACAGACAGACAGCTGTGTTCTGCAGTGACGCCTGTCCCAACCTCTCAGATCACACTCACATCGTCCTATCTAGATAATAACCAGAACACACTTACTGTTAACTGTTCTGACCGTCTGTTAGTCTCCTCCTTTGGTCTTCTGGTGGAAAATGTATTTAAGCTAGGTGTTTTGCTCCCAGATGCTTTGCTGAACTCTTTTGAGCATACGCGTCACTTCCGTGTGGTGTCACGTGGTCTTCAAAAATAATAGGCGACACTGCTTTTTCCAGGTAAACAATTTTCTTCTGGCAATGCGTATTTTTCGTCATTAGGAAAACCACGAAAGCATTTTTTTTCTCTAAATTTTCCTTAATACAAGCACGATATCTAATACGATTATGAATCCAACTAAAATGACGTAAATAGCTTAACAGGTCAAATAAAATTATTGAATCGTTAATAGTCTTACTTAGTAGGCTATCTGTGTTCCTTTACGTGTTTTTTTTTTTTTGCCACAGTCGCTACACTTTGACATCGCAACAATGTAACGTCCAATATTCTAACACTGCAACATTTGTTTCAATTCTCTGTGAGCTCATTATTATGGCTGATCTACGGTCCTTGCAGGCTATAAATATATTTGATTTTGGCAAGAGCTTCCCTTTATCTGACAACTTATTAATATGGGTCTAGTGGATGTAGCCGGTCTCTGATTAACACCTAATGTTAACAACACTTCTACAAATCAATTTCCATGTTTATTTAACAGCAATACAGTAAGGGTCGGCTATTTACTCTTCAAGGACCTTGACGCATCGTTTCTATTCAGCCATTGAACTGGGAAGAGTAGGGTCCATACTGTTGTGGTTTTAGTGCGACTTATAGCCTACGTGATTTGTATAGGTAAAATGTTGATATTGAACTTATATTAGGAATCGTTCTACGGTGTAAGGTGAAACTATTCGGTCGACTGGTGTTGTCGGTAAAGAACAGGGGTATAATGTCTGGAGCGGCCGGTGGAGGAGGAGGCTCCTCCTGTCAGGGCGCTGCAGCGGCAGCCAGTTGCAGCTCCGCCGGCTCTCCCTACGCTGCTGCAGCCGGAGGAAGTGCAGGGGTGGCCGGGCGATTGCCAGCTCGTGTCCTGGAGCATGTTTTCTCCTATTTGGAGATGTCCGACTTGATGCGTTGCGCATTGGTCTGCTGGCATTGGAACAATATCCTGGCGGATGAAAACAGCGAGGTGTGGCGCAGCCTCTGCAACCGGTCTTTGAGCGAAGAAGCTTTGCGTTCTGACATCCTGTGCAACCTGCCTACCTACAGGGGGAAAGTAAGTATACCAATACAGCCTACAGCTATTCTCTCGGGTCGGAAGAGCCGTGATTAATGACGAACTCGATTAAAAAAACGGCCTGTTTAGTGCTACCTTTGCTCTGCAAACACCTTCACATAACGTGACTGATAATGTGGCAAACTGTCTTCACGATGAATCCATAAGCTACAGTGTTGTATACCAGAAGACCCTGGTGAATCATACCCAGCCTGTCAAAAATAAAAATAAAATGTATTGTAGCTACAAAATAAATGTGCTGAATGTTTGCTGAAAACTCGAATTAAATTGGTAGATTCTTAAATGGGGTTTGGTGTAAGGATTGAACAGACTTGTTTTGTTGTCATTAGCTCAGATTAAGTCAGGGAACCTTACTTTATTACAAGGCCCTTGCGTGAGGTTGTGTTATTTATTATTGCATAACTCCTAAACACTTTTAGTCTCTGAATGGGACGGTCTAAAAATTGGAGGTCTAGACCTCATTTTGAGTACCACTAATGCAGCTGTAGATCACATGCTACACTTGAAAATGGCAAATCCCAAATTAAAATTGAGTAAAAAAAAAAAAAAAAAATTGTATCAGAAGTAATTCTGCTAATTATCTCTTCCATGTAGTCTTTCTTTGGAATATATTGATTAATTTATCCCAAATTATAATTGCCACAATTATTTACTTATAAAACTAATTGTGAAAGACAGAAGCTTTGAACTCCGAAGCCCTGATTGGAGCAACACATTCTGTCCTTCATGGTAGAAAGCCAAAGTCCATGACCATGTCTTGCTTTGTTTATGCAAGCATCTATATATAGGATATGTTTCCTGGATCTTTAGAGTTCACCAACAAATTCTAGAGGGCTTTTCCTTTTAACTGTAGCACCCAACACCTCCTAAATATGATGTTGTGAAATATGCTATTTTAACATTTTTGCATCATTATGTAGAATTTAACGGGATCTTTCATGCCTGAACAGTTATCCATGTCCAATTGTCCTCTACAGCTCAAGGCCTTTCAACATGCTCTGAGCTCCCATGACTGCTCCCGCAATGTTTACGTGAAAAAGAACGGCTTCACCCTGCACCGCAACCCTATTGCCCAGAGCACGGATGGCGCACGTGGCAAGATTGGCTTTTCGGAAGGGAGGCACGCCTGGGAGATCTGGTGGGAAGGCCCTCTTGGCACCGTGGCAGTGATAGGCCTTGCCACGAAGCGGGCCGCCATGCAGTGCCAGGGCTACGTGGCCCTGCTGGGCAGTGATGACCAGAGCTGGGGCTGGAACCTGGTTGACAACAACCTGCTTCATAATGGGGAGGTCAATGGAAATTTCCCCCAATGTAACAATGCACCAAAATATCAGGTAGGAGCTGTATGTTGTGTGTGGAATGAGTTGCCCAATTAGTACGATTTTAGATATGTTTGCTGTTGTCTTTTAAAATTATTATTATTTCAGACTGATCTCAAAAAGTGGCGTATGTATGACACGGCAATTCATATGCCATTTTGTCAAGACGCATACTCGCTTTTTAGCGTGTTTATCAGCGCCGTTTGGCCTCCATTGACTTACATTACCTTGCGATTGCGATTTACGCTGTAGCGAGTAGTATGAAAGCCCCAAAAAATCTGCATAGGGAGGTTGGTTGGGGTGGTGGACGGGTCAAACACAGGACTTTCACCCAGGAGACCGGGATCGTGTCACGTTTCCTAAACCCAACCGTCGCTTTCTTCTTTTCCTAAATCCAACCATCCCAAAAGCGATTATGCGTCTTGATAACACACCAAAATGGCATACGAATTGGCGTGCATACGCCATTTATTGAGATCAGTCTGCAACCCGTCTACTGTATACGTCGTTGACATACACGCGGATAGCTCAAAATGTGTACAGATAACACGCCACTTGGCTTTATAAAGTGGCGTGTACGTTTATGTGAAGTCATGATGTCACGTTGATTATTTGGTATTTTTGTATCAGCCATGTGTAATTGCGTTTGTCCACAGATCGGGGAGAGAATAAGAGTGATTCTAGACATGGATGACAAGACGTTAGCCTTCGAGAGGGGTTTTGAGTTTCTTGGAATAGCGTTTCGTGGACTGCCCAAAGCCTGCCTGTTCCCAGCTGTCTCTGCAGTATACGGCAACACTGAAGTCACCATGGTGTACCTGGGAAAACCTCTAGACGGCTAGAAGCAGAGGAACCTGTGCCACCATTAAAACTAACAGGCCACTGGCGAGTGCAGGACTTTTTCGGTCAACAGACTGCCAACTCTGTTTGTGTTGCACCGTTTCAACAGGTTTTGGAGTCCAAGGTATCATGTTCCTTCCCAGGCAAAATAACTATTCACATAACACAAAAAGAACTGTTGGCATTTCTACGACAGCTCGACATAAGGAGTCAGTTTTGGACTGGACAAACAGGGGAAAGGAATGTGTGGAAACTGTCATAAACATTTTTCTGTGTCAACGTGGAAGTGTCCACTATTACAGTTAAGCTGCTGGACTTTTTTTATTTACAGGATAGGGGAACATTATTTAATTTTGTGCGATTCATGCTAACAGTGCTGCACATTTACTTGAGATTTTATGTCTGCTTAAATGAGGCCAAACCTGTTCTTAACTGTGGCAAATACTATAAGACATAATTTTAACAAGTGAAACAGTAGTTGTTAGCAATAGCTATCTGTTGTATGAGTTTATGGAAACAGCTCATCGTGGGTTAACTCTAATCTGACTGCATAATAATAGTTATATGCCAAATCAATGCGACCTGATATTATATTTTGCTATAGGCAAACAGAGGACATGCGGACCAACTGTCTTGCATGAGCATGGATACTGGCGTGTGGACCCTTACATCTGACTTTTTAGTATACCAAGGCTATCAAGTAACAGTGTCAAACTATATTTGTATCATGTTATTGTGTGTCCTTTTTAAATGTGCTACAGTAGTATTACACACTATTTATTTCTTGGTTTTATCTATGGTACTATAGATGCTGTATGGTAATAAGGCCTGAAAATAAAGTTGACATAGTGCCACTCTTAGAATAAAGATGGTTTGATGTTTGATGTCTGCTTATGAACGGCTGTCTAATTACACTGCATGTTTTACAAAGAACCATGTTATTTTAACCAGCCACATGACTTTATATTTTTGGGGTCTATGAACACAAGGCTGCAGGATGAATTGTACGTTTAAAAAAAGCTCCAGATCATATAGATGCTTGTATCCCAGCCTAGATGCTGCATATCGCTGCTACCCAGTGAAAACCACGTATCTTCAAAACGTCTTGATTTTTGAATTAATCACATAAACTGAGCTAGTAACTGTTCCTAAAGCTGTTCTGAAGATCCAGTATGATTTTCACAGGACAGCGATATGATATGCATGTATGGTACTGTAAGTGCATTAGGCACTGTTCGTTATTAATGTGTATGAATTAAAGAACGCAAAAGACACATTATCCAATATACAAGATTAACCATGCATCAGACCGTTATTGCTAATGTGGTATAAATTAATTGCACAATAACATATGCAGTTCATAGTATCCACCACCCAGAGTGACTATGCATGAAAAGCATATCAAGTCAAGGCTGTCCATTCAGCTCTTACTGCATGTATTCATTATGTGTGGATCAGCGCTGTACTGAAAAAGAATCCTCTTCAATCATCTTTCTCTGGATCGATAGAAGTGCAGAAATGGAAGCATATTGCAGTTATGGCTTGAAACATCAGTTATTAACGAGCACAAAAAAAAAAACATTCTGAGGCTGATGGCATTTGTTTTTGTAGAGAACAGGAAGTTATAAGGCTACAGTTTAACTTTACAGTCATACAGCATTTAGAATCAAGAGCTTAATACCTGACCTACCTCCTAATAGTCTCTAAGTGTTCTATTTTAAGTTCCAATTAATGTCAGGCAAATTTATTTACAACATACAGGACTTTTGATGTTGTATGCACCAATTTGTTTTGTCTAATGTAAATGCATATTTTAAGCCAAAATAGCTGCATGTCTCAAGGAGTGCCAATTTCTGGAATCCCCTTACATCCCCTGAGGTTGACATTTTTAGTTTTTAGTACAGTTGCTGGAATGGCTCTGTAAAAAATAAAACGGAACGCTGAACTTCACATAGGCCTGAATTTATTGCACACCTTTAGGTTTTAAACAACACATTCAGCTCAGCTAAACCTCAAGTAATAGGTTAATATGAGGAAGTACATGGGACTGAATGTACAGTAAACTCATAAAATAAGCCTTTTACTGTTGCTGAATGTCACACAGGAAGAGATGCATTTTACATTTCATGCAGCAGCAACCGTTAGTTTTGAAATATACAGACCCTCATCAGCATGACTCATAAATGTGGATAAACAGACACAAACAAAGTGCACCAGCCACAGAAGCTCAGCCTTCACCATCAACAAGAAATAAAAAGGAAAAGACATCACAGAACTGGACACAATGTTCTGCGTGATCTTAGACGATTGCCACTTCAATAAATGATTGATTGAAGATGTGCTGCCAATGCTAAGAGCTTGGCTGCCTTGGTATGTCTGACCATTTGTCTTTAAATGTCCCTGAGTCTGAGCATTTAATAGAGCCGTATCTCTAGTTTCCTGCCATTCTGTCCTGTTCTGACCCTGAACGTCTGTTTGCAGGACTGTCCGTCTATCAATGTCAGGCTCTCCATCCTTGATCGTTCTAACTGCCAGTCTGTCACTCTGTTGGGCTGATTTCCTCCCACCTGTGTTTCTAATTGCAGTATCTGTCTATCAGCAAACCTATCTAACAACCTAAATGTGGAGGTTGACACAGCAGCTATAATAACAGACATCATAGCTGGGTAATATCTAAAATTCCTTTTCTGTTGTTCAGGCAATGTTCAGACTGCTCTACTATACATACTACTGTATATACTAGTTTAGTAGTGGTTATTTACTTTTTTTCCCATCTGTAATTTTATATAACAAGACCAATTGTATAGGCCAGGGGTCTTCAGCGTTTTTTAGGCCAAGGACCCCTCAGCTGAAAAACAAACGGAGCAGGGACCCCCTATTGTATAAAATTGAGTCGCATATTAAACTGGGCTTACATTAACGTGTAGGGCGGCCTAAAAGCCTTTACACATACCACTTGATGGTGCATACAATACTAAGCTTTTAAATAAAAAATTGTTGGCATGATTATATATTTACAATTACAAGTACAAGTGCTCTATCAAAAAAGTGACTTGAGTAGAAGTAGAAGTGCTCTTTAAGCACCCCACTTAAGTGGAAGTACTAAAGTATTCAAAAATGTTTGTACTTAAGTATTGCAAGTAGTTTATTTTCAAATGTACTACTCAAGTACTAAAAGTAAAAGTACAAGTATTGTGTTATGTAGTTATTAAAGAAAGCCAGTCAAATTTTGAATATCATATTAGGCTACTTGGTATTAAGGCAGTCACAAGCTGTACATTGCTGGATATGAAGGAAGTTTCTGAAATAAACCCCAAAAGGTACATTAATGTCACAGCTTATAATTACTATTATCTGATATAACAGTGGGTTATTAATCACTTATTAACAAATACTGAAATAAAATGTGTGATGTACAAGAAAGTTAGCAAGCTAGTAAAATACAGATAAACTAGCAGGTTGACATCACAGGGTCAAACGGTTAACATTCAGTACTCATTGCAGACTGAAACAACTCAGGAATAGATTCATATGCTGCAACAATAGCTAAATAGAAAGAGTACAAACTTACATCGTCTGACTATTGAACAGGCGATCGCCGCAATGAAAAGAAACGGTTTCTTAGCATACGTATCTAACGTACACACACTGTAACCTACACAGTCTCCGTAGCGTGAGGAATTCACAACAGTAATGAGTAACAATGCAATATGCAATACATAAAAAAATGTATCGGAGTAAAAGTATTAAACTCATCGAAAATATGTACTCAAGTAAAAGTGGAAGTAGGAGAAAAAAATAATACTCCAGTAGAGTACAGATACAGCCTTTTAGTACTTAAGTAGAGTAGTGAAGTAGATCTACTTCGTTACTATACAGCTCTGTATATTTATATACATCATGTTTTAATGTTAACATGTGGCACAGTGAATCCTTAAGCTTATCTGTATCTGTGGATGGCTAGCTTATGGCTAAAAAAAAGATTTATCTTACTAATATGTTGGATTCATTTCATATTTTCAGACATATTTTAATTTTCTTTTTTTAAACCATCAAACAATTATTTGGAGGCCCTCCTGCAGCAACTCTAATGACACCATAGGGGTCACGGACCCCCTGTTGAAGATCTCTGGTATAGGCATTTGAATAATGTACTAACAAATTACTATGATACCATAGGCTCACACCTGCAATCTTCGTTTCAAATATGTACTGTATCCTGTCTCCACAGGAGGGCATTATCGTCTTGTGCATGTTATGCAAATAGCCTTTCCTTCACCACTCATGTGCAGCATGAAATCTCAAGAGGATAGAGGTTCTTCACCTCACTTTTGATTCTAAATCAAGCAGGCTTTTGCAAGTTGTATCAGTTTTCATTAAATTGCAGCAGTGGAGTGAATTTTATGGTGAAACAACGGCTTAAAATCTTACAAAACGTCCGGAGGAAGAGAGAAATTACACGTGTATCTAGTGTAGAGACACAAGGGCGTAACTTTGGGGGGTTGAGAAAACTGGTGAAGAAGAACATTTTACTATCATAGACATTTAAACCTGAGACACTGAGAATCCTCAATATCTAATATTTATCATCATGTTTGGTACAAGTCTTCATTGCTGTGGGGTTATTGCAGGGTGCGAGTTGCCCACCTTCCCATGGGACTTCACACCCCAACTGCCACATGACCTCCTCAGCTCTTAAAAATAGAATGCAAATTTTCATACAGGCTTAATGTTTCCTGAAACAGACAAATAATAGTGCCCGGCATTCACGCTTGTGCCTGCACATGTTCTCACCACAAGTCCAGTGTGTGAGAGCTGCTTTCCATCGGTCTGCTCACAATACAAGAATAACACAACACTGAGCTATAACTGGAAGTGAACATGCTGATTTATAGAGCTGTTTAACCCAGGTGAAGAAACACCCAAAAGCCACTAAAAGTGACCTCGCTGGTGTTAACACTAGGGGAAGCGTCACTCATTTAGCTGAAATATCAAGCGTTGTATCTCCACTGGGGAGGTTCGTTGGTTTATTTGTTAACAAGTACGACAAGGTACATTCGGTGTTTCAGTGGTCATCATCTTCCAGGAACTGGAAGGAATAGCTATCAAATCAACTTCCATTTGCAGGTGCATTGCAGCGATTTTTGGCACATTACCACCTGCCAATCAGTGGGATAGTGTGACTGTGTGTCACGTCACCTGCGTGCATGTGTGTTGAAGAAATTATTAATAATGTGATATTAAAATGTCCTGGGCGCCCTGTAGTCATACACTAAAGCTAATGAGTAATGGGGAATTCATCTAGACCCTGTTCGCAAGCCTTTTCTTTTCTTCTCTTTGATTTAATGTTTTCCATCGTCGGGCTTCTCACTCATTTGACATGAAGGTGAATCACTTCTGTATCAGTCTCTTACCGTCTAACCTCTCTTAAGTTCTTTCCTCTTGGCCAGTAAACAACAATATTTCTCAACTCCCTCAAAACAAGCAGATTCATTTCAGTTGCAAAAACAATTTCAGTTCATTATTTAATTCCCACCTTGGTGTGGTTCTCTCCTGTTGTAAGTAAATGGTTGTTAACGATTCAACAACAATAGAACAGGCCACGAGAGATTTGATTGAAATTGATACGTCCACACAGTGTCATTGTTATTGGGCCCCCCTGTTTAAAGTCCAAGTGACCCGAAGGACAACACAAGGGTTATGTACTTCCGTTTACTTTGTTGAGAATTGCTCTCTAAACCCTGTCTCTCGTAAAGTAAGTAAGTCAAGTTTATTTCTAGAGCACATTTAAACACAGTTTAAGATGACCAAAATGCTGTACAAAAAAAGCACTAAGGTGCTGTATTAACCCTTGTTTTGTCCTTTGGGTTACTGGAACCCGAAGAACAACACAAGGGTTTTAAAGGTTTTCTCACCCAGAACACACAAGCAGTCATATTTGTAAAGCCACACTGAAACGCTCACCCAAGTGTTTTCAGTTAATCTGGCTGATTAGATCTCGTCCAGGACTGAGTGGGCATGTACAGAGTGATTGATTGACAGCTTCCTGTTAGCTTTGTTGCACCTGTTAGGGCAGGACAAACTGACACCTTGATCATTCTGATTGGTAGATGAAATTTGTGACCTAACACATTCCCACCAAAGCTCCGGCCCACCTTCAACCTGAGCAGAGGTGTCTTATCAGCCAGAATGTGGGTGTTCAGAGGCTTTTCAAAGACATGATTAATAGTGGAAAATGAAAATGAGCAAATAGAGGTCTGGTTTTCAAGTATGAGGTTCATAATGTTAACACTTGAAGAGAGAGCACGCAGGTTTCTAAGTCAAAGTATGAAGGTATCATCATGAAAATGTTCTTAAAATATTAAAAGTAAAACTACTCAATGCAGAAAGTTCCTCACATTTTAGAAACTGGAAACGATCAAAACAGTTCTGTGTTTAATGGTCTAATCATTTCAGCTGGACTTGTAGACCTATATATTGTTGAGTAGTTTAATTTATAATAAACCATTGTATTTTATAAACTACATGTGTTTTGTGTGGAAAAATCTTAATTTGTAACGTAACTAGTAACTTAAGCTGTCCCTGAAATGTAGCGGAGTAGAAGTGGAAAGTGACATGAAAAGAAAATACTCAAGTAAAGTACAAGTACCTTACATTTGTAATTAAGTACAGTACTTGAGTAAGTGCACTTAGTTACATTTCACCACTGCCTTTAACAAAGTTCTTTAAAAACAGATGAAGGGCAAGCAACAAAGATCCCTGACCAGACACAAACCACGGACGATGTGGTTCATGGTCGGCGTGTTAAACCCTAGGCCGCCAAGGAACCTTTACAAGAAGGAAGAGACATTACTTCTGTGACAGTGCTCGAATGTTGCATTGGTGCCAGATTTTGATGCGACTTCTGTTGAAGTTAAAGGTGCTGGATTGCGAAGATCCAGGACTTAGCCAAAAAAATTTAACATCAACAACTTCTCAGTGCCTCCCCCTTTTCTGCTAAAGCCCAAAACGGTCTCTAAGCCCCTCCCCCCACAAGGGAGAGTGAATGCGTGTGCATGAGCAGTGATTGAGACGCAGTCAATAGCCCTGATTGGAGCATCTGAACAGGGAGCGGTGGGTTTTTGCAAATCGCACTACAGGCTGTAGGTGGTGCCAGAGGAGCCGGATTTGTTTTTAATTACCTGCTTCATGTAGTTCTACTCGAACATAGGGTCAGTTTCAGCAAATATGACAGGAAAGTTAGTTTTATAAGTCTTACCTACTACACCTTTAATGGGGTGAACATGGCAAGTCCCACTTTAATCCATCATAGCTTTGTTGTTTCACCTTTGATTGAAAAATGCTATTACTTCATGTTGACTTATTTTTTTTTAAATGGGCCGACTGATTCAAGCTGATAGAAGATCAACTTTGACTCAAATAACCACTCGTTACAACCGAGGTATGCAGCAAAGCATTTGTGAAGCCACAACACGCACAACCTTGAGTCGGATGGGCTACACCAGCAGAAGACCCCACCGGGTACCACTCATCTCCACTAAAAATAGGAAAATGAAGCTACAATTTGCACAAGCTCACCAAAATTGGACAGTTGAAGACTGGAAAGATGTTGCCTGGTCTGATGAGTCTCGATTTCTGTTGAGACATTCAGATGGTAGAGTCAGAATTTGGCATAAACAGAATGAGAACATGGATCCGTCATGCCTTGTTACCACTGTGCAGGCTGCTGGTGGTGGTGGTGTAATGGTATGGGGGATGCTATCCTATCAATATGGGCCAAAATTTCTAGAGAATGCTTCCAGCACCTTGTTGAATCAATGCCACAAAGAATTAAGGCAGTTCTGAAGGGGAAAGGGGGTCGAACATGGTATTGGTATGGTGTTCCTAATAATCCTTTGGGTGAGTGTGTTGTGTGTAGCTAACACAATGGTGATTGAACCTCTAGCCCACTGATTTCCACTTATCGCCAAAGAGGACCAAACGGAGATCTCCGAGATTGTAGTCTCGCATTGCCAGACCTTGGGTCCGGCTAGTCCACACAGCATTCTGGGATGGGAGAAAAACATGGTGTGGTGTATTGGCATTTCTTTAAACCAATAACAATCGTCTTGGGCGGTGCTAAGCCCAGGACGGAGCAACGGAGCCACTGCAAAACAGCCTCGGGAAGGAACTTGTTTTGATGGAACGTGTCTACGTTCAAAAGTTGTTTTAGTCGAGCAACAGAAAACTCAGATTGGACAGATAGTCTAGCTAGCTGTCTGGATTTACCCTGCAGAGATCTGAGGAGCAGTTCACCATAGTCCTCATAAATCCACCGGAGTTTAGAATACCAACACAAAGAAAACAAAAGGTGATGGACATCCAGCCGAAAATTAGGGACATCCGGCGGAATTTCCGGCAGCGCCTGAACAATCCTGGAAATGAAACGTCATCGATATAGACAATCGAGATTGTTACTTTAAGGTTAGTATGCAGATTTTCCATTGGGCCCACATTGAGCATGTTTGCAACACCCTTTTCAAGAAGTTTCAGGTCAATTGTTAATTTTATTTTTACGTTGTATAACCAGTTTATCTGCTTTGTTTCAGAGTAAATCCTCCTCAACATGGAGTCATGGATTAGAAAATATTGTTGCCACCCAAATTTACAGAGTCAGAACTGAGAGCTGGAGATGTCCTGTATGAAAACAGGAAGAAATCACTGACAAATCAACTCTCCAAGGACTGCATCATCACTTCCTGATTCCTAATTCCCTATTCTTTTACCCATGGGTGACTACTAAGACTAAACAAGTTAACAAGTAAAGTTAACGAAGGAAGATTAACAAAAGACGAAAGAGAGCTGGTGCATTTAGTAGCAGGACATTAAGAGAGAACGAAACACTAACAGTGTTTAGGGACGGCACTTGCATACTTCAAGTGGCCATGCTGTAAATATATAAGTATTGAAAGTAAAGCATTAGAGGACTTCTCCATTACTCATTTAGAGTATGTTGCAGTGATATGGTTTGTGCTGAAAAAAAAGTGTGCTATCCATCGATCATCTTCCCTGTAGTATCTGGCCCCAAAAGCATTGTGACCCTTCAATACATATCCACAGACTTGACTGTTCTGTGTGTTTTGTAATGGCTGTTGCAGTGCCAGGCCGAATATCAGGCAGGAAGGGCGTGTGTGTGTTGAGTGGTTTCCTCCCTCGTAGCTTGGCTGATCAGAATAAGCAAAGGGTGTGAAGGGTGTGTTTTCGTTAGGTTTTTGTGGTTGCACTTGTGCTACCAACCATAGGTTGCCTGCACAACATTATTACCGTTGTGGGGTTTGTGTGACGGAAAAACAAAACAAAAACTCACGCTGTGCTGCTTGAGAGCTGTTGAGCTTGCACTTGCCTTCCTGTGGCCCCGGCCTTGAGAACCTCTTTCTGATTGCAGCTTGTCCATGTGACTTTGGTTTCCGTTGCTTGCCTGCTTCCGTGAATAGTAAAAAAGAAGCAGCAGTGCTTCAGTCGGAGCAGAGGAAGGCAGCTGAACCTCAGAGAACACACTCTGCAACAGCCAGTCAACTAGCGATATGGTCAGGGGATCAACCGTCAGTGGCTTGGGAAATCCACACCTAACCACCAGCGTAAGTAAAGGCACCTTGCTCTAATCTAGTACTGCAGTATGCGAAAAGGAGCAAATTGCATGCTTTGTCTCAAATTAGAATGTTGAATTTGAACCTAATTTGTCTTAGGTGTATTTGAGCAAGATATCTTGTTGATCACCCGCTTTGGTGCATACTAGAGTTTCTGATAGTGCTGTATGTCATAAATAGTATTGTTAAAACAAATGTCAGCATAAAACGATTATTTAGATTTCTATCAATGTTGCATAATGAGCCATTGTTAATGTTACCTAGAGCTGCAAAGAATAATCAATTAGTTGTCAACTATTAAATTAATTGCCCACTATTGATTACAGTTTCTTAAATGTGAATATTTTCTGATTTCTTCACTCCTCTATGACAGTAAACTGAATATTGTTGAATTGTGGACAAAACAAGACATTTTGGGACATAATCTTGGGTTTTGGAAAACAGCGATTGACATTTTTCACAATTTTCTGACATTTTATAGATTTAATCGATTAAACGAGAAAATAATCAGCAGATTAATCGTCAGTTGCAGCCCTGATGTTACAAAATTGCTTGATAGTGCATTTGATTAATGTCCTTTTAGTTATGGATGACAAACAACGGCACAATGTCAGTCTCAATTTAATAATGGTGATTTTTAGGTTCAGTTTAAATTTCTCAATTTTAAAATAACATATCACATATTTGATCATTGTTTTCATGAATTAGCTTTATCACAACACTCAGAAAAGAGAAAGTAGTATTTTGCCAAAAAGTCTTTTCTTCTGTGGCTGACTCTCCCCCAGAACACATTATATAGTTTAGAAATGTAGTAGCGTTCTGGCCAGTGTTGTTCACAATGTATTTAACTACTGTTGGTGAAGATAAGCTATTTGTTTAAGCATTTTTTAAAAACAACAGCAAAGTGATAAAAATAGTGATCAAAATATGTATATATAAAATAATGTTATTAAAGAAAAGAAAAACTCTCCCCAAAAACAACATACTTTATAAGTCCACTAAAATACAAAGATTAAAACGTGTACTCCCCAAAAAAGGAACAAAAGGCGTCCATATTCACTATGAGTCACGCAGTGGTTTGAATTGAAATTTGGGACATTTTTATCAATGTCCAGCTTCTGTTTTCAGCAAAAAAAAAATATCATAGATAGGACGTTCACATATTTACATAATTTTATTTAACTCCAACTTTACTGTGACTTCTGTTATTGTATAGGGTCAACCAGACACAACAGAAAATGTTGTGGACATGAATAATGTGAGGATTACATTCTTTCGCCATTAAAGACATATGACCAGAACACGTTTGTCAAGCCATATTAATATATTTCCTAAAATTTAAAGTTAGAAAACAACAAGTAAAAAAATAAATAAATGGCTCAAGACTACGATAGACACATTTTAGTATGGAATCAATGTTAAAAACTTAAGTTGAAAGGTTGACTGAAAATCTTCCCTCACAGTATGAAAAGTTTTGAGTAGGTGACTGAACCCAGGCCGTCAAACTTGTATTTGCCCGTCTACTAATCTGACCTCAACACTGCTTCACCACTGTAATATCAAGTTGCTGTCTCCCTCTCCCAGTTTGAGAATTCATATAGTGTATTATAGTGGAGAGATGATTTCTCCAATTTTGCATGCTATGAGCTCATAGTTGCTAGTGGTTTCAAGAAGTGGTGCTCATTTCAAAAGGACATGATACCATGCTCATCATCACATGCAAATCATAATAACTGTGGTTTTATACTGAGGAGGAGCAAGGCTAACGCAGCATCCTCCCTCTCTCCTTCTATCTCCTTGTTAGCAGTGAGGATGTTAAAATGCCAGTCCACGGCCTCACTCCCATCCTGCTTTGCTTGTTAACCATGTGCAGAATCCTGACGCCGGTCTCAAGTCATCCACAACACAACCCATGTCAGCTGGTAAGATATCAATGTCAATTTTATTTAGTGTGTGCTTTGCATAAAAAAAAAACAGCATACACATTAAAACAAAGCATGAATAGAAATAATAATAAACAAGCCAACAAGCCACATACAAGTGCAACCATACAAATTCTCACACACACACACACACACACACACACACACACACACACACACACACACACACACACACACACACACACACACACACACACACACACACACACACACACACACACACACACACACACACACACACACAAACACACACACATAGCCCTACTTGATAAAAGTCCATCTCGAAATAAACTGAGGTGTCAGTGTCAGGAATACAGCATATAGTATAAAGCATCATCTGATGTAAATTGCAAAACATTTTATGTGTTTTTTATGAAACACTGATCTTCTATTCTTATATAGTTTAGAAATGTAGTAGCGTTCTAGTTTAGGGAAGAAAAGTGCCTACTGGTAGAGAAACTCAGATGTACAACTCTGATAAAAGATAGGCTTTTTTTGTTTTGTATGTTATCATTACGACACCCTGATGCTGCATTTAGTGCCTATCAGATGTTCTGTACTTTGTGGGGATATTTTGCGTGGTCTGATATTGTCTTAGCAGGGAGGCAAAGTGAGTAATTTATTAAGTAATCCATCAAAGTTGGTAGTTCACGGTATTAAATGTTGGAATTAGGAGTCATTTTTACACTAAATCTATCCATGTTCTAATCTAATCCTCCACATTTTCTAGTGACGCTGATCATTTATGATTTAAATTGGAGGCAGTGCGGAAAAACGGTTGCCTGCTAAAGTCCAGCAACACAGCCAGTTCAAATAATAATGTTTAAATTTAAATACTAGGTTATTTAATATTGAAAATAACACAACTATGTTTCTCACTATATTGCTCGCAGACAGTTTGAGAAACACTGTTTTGAATTTTGAATTAAAAACATGATACATGATACCACTCTTTGAGGAATACTGTTGTAGGGTTTATCTGTCATTTAACAACTTGACATTTGCAGTGGATTTCATGGACTATTGTGGTGGAAGTACCCTTTATCAATGACTTGCACTTACTTACTTACTAAACTGCAATGAAGTTTGTGAAGGTTAATAACTTCTTAATAACTTGGGTTCGTTATGGAAGCTCTGTTGCTGTTTCCCAGAAGGTAACTGGTTGTACCTGGTCTTCCTGATGAATTACGTAGCTAGATAAAAGACAAAACATAATAAAATGTTCATGACCTGACAACCCCCACGTTTCTTATAAATGATGTATAACTGCTATAATAAGCAGTAATCAGACATTTACTAAACACTGATAAAGACAATTGTTACAACTTACAACACATAGTGAAAGTGGTACACAATTAAAGGGGTGATAGAATGATTATATAGGGTATTTCACACTGTTCTTTATGGTCTCCTAATGGGGTATGTAACATTGGTTGGGCTGAAAATGGCCTGGTTGATATTTTATTGGCCCTTATGCATCCCTGTGTTTTGGCCCTATTTGTAACAAGAGCTTTTCTTCCAAATATGGTATGCTCATGAATATTTAGATGAACTGTGAGCTGATTGGTTGAGCGATTCGCCATACACACACGTTAGAGACGCGCCCTGATTGGTTGAGCGAATCCACAATACACACACATTAGAGACGCGACAGAATCTCATATTCCAGACAATGCAATGTTTCCTTGCCAAATTCACTTCTGAGACTTTTTTTATGCGAGAAATCAACTATATAAAGCTCAAATATGGGCCGTTTTATGAAAATTGATGGCTAATTGAAAATTTGGTAAGACATGTCGGACTTTAGGAGCTCCGCACAGTCTGACGAGAAAGTGGTAGCCTGCTGGGCTCCATACCCAGGCCAAAGTCACCCTTTGTGGATACTGCACTACCGGGGCTCCGCGGCCGTCTACCGGCATAACTATAATATATTTACGGTTTGAATTTCATCACGCCACTTATATAACATCTACCCCAATGTCTTATAAAGCTAACCATTGTGTCAGATTTGATTTTAAGGCATTTTTATGAACACCAAGCGTCTTGTTAGGACGAGCAGCTACCTAGATTTTTGTCCCATTCAGTACAATGGGAAACGATTGCAGCTAGCTAGCTACACTTTCGGCATAACTATAGTATATTTACAGTTTGAATTTTGTCACTCCACTTATATAACATCTACCCAAATGTCTTATAAAGCTAACCGTTGTGTCCGATTTGATTTTAAGGCATTTTTATGAACACGAGGCGTCTTGTTAGGACGAGCAGCTAGTTAGCTATATGTCCCATTCAATACAATGGGAAACAATTGCAGCTAGCTAGCTACACTTTCAGCATTACTATAATATATTTACAGTTTGACTTTTGTCACAGCACTTATATCAGAGCTACCCCAAGGTCTTACAAAGCTAACCGTTGTGTCCGATTTTAATTTAAGGTATTTTTATGAACTGAGGGGTCTTGTTAGGAGGAGCAGCAAGCTAGCTTTGTGTCCCATTGAATACAATGGAAAATCATCACGGCATGTATATTACAGGTTCCCCAAGGTCTTACAAAGCTTAGCTAACACTTGTCCGATTTCGGATATCAATTGAATGCATTTTTGTGAATGTCAGAGGTCTCGTTAGGAGGAGGCTAGCTAGCTCTCATTGATGGACTCCAGCTCACCGCAGCTCTATCAATGAGACTCACGGACAAGAGGCTTTTAGTTCCCTGATTGTTTGTTTAAATAACTCAACACACATATCCATTATAAGATTAACTGGAACCTGCGGTAAGAGATTGCGGGCGTAACAAGCTTGCTGACCACGCTCTCAGTCACTCACCGGCTGGCCATTTAGCAGGAAGACTGGAGGGAGAACAGCGAGCTACAGGCCCTGGAGCTCTGTCAGGGCAGTGGCGTTTGGTAGTCCAGTCACCCAGAAAAGGGTGAGTTTGCGCGGGTATTGAGCACTGGGCTGCCGGCCCTCAATCGAGCTCACAGCAGGCCTGGGTCTGTGACGGAGGACAGGCAGGGCGGCGATATAGCAACCCAGGCAGCACCGGCCGCTGAACTCCGACACACAGTCGGACAAAATTTGTAATTAGCCATCAATTTTCGTAAAACGGCCCATATTTCAGCTTTACATGGTTGATTTCTTTCATAAAAAAGTTTCAGAAGTGAATTTTGTAATGGAATAGCAGAGATCTGCCTGACCTAGATTCAGAAGACTACCTGATCTCTGGTCAGTTGTGTAGCCTAAATGTTGGGGCGTGACCGTTCTCTTAATACACCCATGGGTGTGACAAAGGTACAGGTCCTGAGATGCTTACGTCAGCTTCTAGCTTTGTTGAGATTCGCCCGTTTTCAGCTGCAGTTTCAAAATATGAGATTTTCATAGTAAAGGGGTGTCAATGGGATTTTGAGCTTCTATGTGTGTCCTATTTACCCACCGAACTGTCGTTATTCAACTATGACAGGGTAAAATCGGTTTTGCATTCTATCACCCCTTTAATAAAAGTGAGAAATCTCTGCTGTAGATTGTTTATGGCTGATTTAGCACAAACAAATATAAATAAAACACCTCAAAGATGAAGCAACTAAAAACTAGTCAAGTAAGTGATGAAAATCTATACACAGTCAATTGTCTTGAGGGCAACAAGGTCTAGTCCACACGTACACAAGTATTTTTTTTTAAACGGCGTATTTCCTTCATTCGTTTAAAAAAATTAAATAATGTACACACATGCATTGGTTAGAAAAATCAGTTACACTTTAGTTGAAGGTCTCTACATAAGAGTGACATGACACTGTCATGAACGTGTCATAAATATTATAAACAAGTCAAACATTTATGACATAACGCTTCTTTTAGTGTCATTCAGTTTTTGTCATGACAAGTTATGGTTATGGTTAGGGTTAGGGTTCATGTGTCATGACTGTGTCATGACAGTGTCATGTCACTCTTATGTAGATACCTTCAAGTAAAGTGTTACCGAAAAAACCAAAACACATTTGTCAAAAGCACGCCAAGCTGATAGGCAACAATATAACCCTAGTTGTGCAAAGAATAAGAAGATGTTGGCCAATCAGAAGCCAGAAAAAAAGCTGTTACCAGAAGGGTACCCAGTAACTAGAAGTCCGTGGTCTTCAGCAACGTTGGCGCCAGAGTCTGTGTCGTGGCAGTGTTGGATTATGTAGCATCAACCCCCGTAACGCATTCTGATGCCTCTTTTCCACAATACAATTGGAGAGTAACTGTACATTTATGCGTAAACATGTAAAAGGTCCTACTAGCAAGCCTGTTACTAGTACTATTTTGGCCAAGCACCAAATGTACTTTTAAATGTCTTGCCAAAGGCCTTTTATTTTTTGTAACCAACCTTGAGTGCCTGGACATGTTGTTTTTTATGACTGTTTTGGTCATAACTCTTCTCCTCTCCGTGAACTATTTTGGCCATGTCTGCCATTACAATAAACGTTTTCTAACAGATAACAGCACACACTCTCACGTTACAAGCCAGAAACTCAGTTTTCCCTGTCTACATCACAACACACAAACAGCGTTTCTAAAAGTCCTCACCCTGGCTGGAGTTTTACAAAATGTCTGTTTACAGTGACCTAAGATGTTGTTTGTGTGTAGATGCAAGGCCAAAATGCATTGAAAAAGCTACGTTTGAAAAAATACCCGTGTACATGTGGACAACCTTAAAGCCCTATTCGCAAGGATTGGTATTACCTGGTGACTTCTAGTCATTTGTAATAATTACGGAACTTGTCTGTAATTTCTAAATCACACAAGGTTCTCAGATAAAACTAATCCCGTGCGAATAGGGTTTATGAGTCTACTGCCTCGCTAGCTGCTCTGTGAGGCTGCTGCATGCTGCTAGTGTGGCTAAAAACTAAGAAATTACAACCCATATTAAAATGTTGATTTTAGAAGTGATATGACAGGTTAAACAATCCTTCCCAAAAGGAAGCTGGCTGATGTAAACCTACAAAAGAGTAAAGTCAGCCTTGTGAGTTAAAAAACATTGAGACATACTACCCACAAATACATAAGCGTAATGGTATGTGCTCTCCTTTTCTCTGCAGATACAAAGAACGGCTCTCTGCAACAATCGCAACCTTTCCGCTGTGCCTGAAAGACAGCCAGACAACCTAGAGGAGTTTCAGCTCAACTACAATCACATTCAAACACTACGGGACAACTCTCTCCTCCGTTACCCCTCATTAAACACCCTGAGCTTAGCTTGTAATAGTTTGGAGAAATTAGAATCAAACACTTTTCAAGGCACCAAATTGTTAGAAAACCTCAATTTAGCAAATAACAATCTTCGTATTGGCTACCAAGAAACCAGCCTCGCATTAAAGACTCTTCCCAAGCTCAGAGCTCTGGATCTCTCTGAGAATGAGCTTGATGACGAAATGGTGGCCACTCTTCTCCAAAATCTGACGTCCCTGGAGTACCTCAATCTTTCCGGAAACTTCATGCAGAGACTGGATGAGACCTCGTTCAGAGATCTTTACCAACTCAAAGAACTCAACCTACAGAGAAATATGATGTACGAGCTTGATGGTGCCTTCGACAGCAATCCCAAGCTCCAGCGGCTCAACTTGGCCTTCAACTATCTGCATTGCCTGACAGACTTCCACATGACCGAGCTGGTGGTCCTCAACGCTAGCCACAACTTCATTGAGTGGTTCATCTCCAGACAAGACCTTAATGACATCTTCCAGCTAGAGACACTCGATCTATCAGATAACAAACTGCTCTTCTTTCCCTTCTTGCCCAACCACAGCCACTTGCGGAATCTTTACCTATCCCACAACAGCATTAGCTTTTACCAACACTTGGCAGACAACAGCACATTCCCAAACTCAACTTCAACTGTTGAGTTCTACAATATGCAGGAGAACACAGGCAATGTGACGGCTCAGCTGTGGGACGAGAGCCTTCACGGTGACATCTCCTCTCTAGAGATTTTGGATCTAAGAGGAAACCAGGTGGAGTACTTTCCTCAAGGTTTCATCCAGAAAATGCCTGTCCTGTCTCGACTACAAATGTGCACGAACTGTCTGGAAACCTTAAATCTAACATTGGAACAGTTCTCTGGCAGCCTGTACGAGTTGGACATTAGCAATAACAGGCTGAACCAGATCGTAGCAGATGGAGGTACGCTGACCACTCTTGGCAATCTGACATACTTTAACCTTAGCCTGAACAATCTTGGGCGGTTACCGTCAGGATTATTTTCCTCATTGCCAAGCCTCAGGTCAGTGGATCTCAGTTATAACAATGTTGACATTTGCCTTCCTGAGGAACCTAAGATCAGTACAGACACTAGCTCAGCTTGCGCATATTGGAACAACGTTGTATACCTGAAACAGCTTTACCTCAAGGGATGCAACCTCAAAATAATTCCATCGTCTACATTTTCTGGGTTGTCTCTAACGCACTTGGAACTGTCCGACAACCCCGGCCTCATTGTCCAAGAATCAATACAAAGTCTCAGCAGAACGTTACAGCATCTAGGTTTAGGAAATACTCAGATACAAGACTTTGACTTCTCCCATTTCCAAGCTCTGAAGTCTTTAAACATTTCAAGGAACTCCCTTGCCCATCTTCCTTCTTCACTTCTAAAGCTTGACCTGAAAGTGCTGGATTTGAGGGACAACAGACTGTCCACTATTTCCTCAGGTCAGGCTAACGCATTAGCCCCGAAACTGCACACTGTTTTCCTCACAGGAAATCCGTTTAACTGCTGCCAAACTGAATGGTTCAGGACATTTGAAACAACAAAGACAATCAATATGGTCGGACAATCAGACATTGAATGTGAGGATCTCATCCAAACAACACACAGAGTGGAGCACTTCCAGCAATTATTGTGTTTGGTGAAAGGTGGTGAATCTATAATCTGGTACATTCTGCTTTTCGTACCCATCTGTCTTTCTTTTGTGGGCATTTCAATTATTGTTCTCCTCACCTTCAAGCCCAAAATGCTACAAAAGTCAATCAAAAAGAAGTGTTTGAAGCCCACATCTTACTGAAACTTTATAAACCCTCAACCGAACCATATTTTGTAAAGTATATTATTAAGAAATGTAACTGAATGTAGGGCTGGGATATATCTCTATAACAAGATAAATCACGTTTTCTGGTAATTTCATGAAGAGTCCGTACAAAATAATCACATGGTAAAGCCTATTTTTGTATAGATAGATAGATAGATTTTTTTTTATTGATCCCAAAAAAATGGGAAATAATGGTGTTGCAGCAGCAAAAATATCAGACACACAGCATACATACAGAGTATACATTAATTAATAGGAAACAATATACATTAAATAATAATTGAATACTACACAAGCAATATTTAAAATATATACAAGATGGTGAGTAAAAATTTACAACTGTTTCCCTAGTAAAGATAGGATGTAGATAAACCTATTGTGCAAGGTTGTGCAAGGTACATTCAGTGCAGTTGTGATGTATATGAGTCTTATCTCATACTCAGTGATGAAGTGTTGTATACTCCTGTGTGAATTAAATACTTGACAAATGAGAAAAGACTTTAGTATTTTATCATATTATTAAGAACTTTAGTGCAAAATGAACATAACAGTTTAAAGATTTTTTTTCCAGCTATACACTATATATACAAATAGTGTGATGTAAAAACAAAACCGCAAACTTCAAATGGTGTTCCTTCAAAATATTTCACATCAGATTTTCTGAGAAATTTGAGTTAGTATGTGCTAGATATTATCAATTTAGACTACGTGAATATATATCACGTTATCTCGAGATATGATATCATAATGATACAATTACATTGAAAAACGACAAATTATCATATTGGATTATTGCCCAGCTCTAACTGAATGTATGTTGGAAATAAATTCAAGTTATTGTAAAACTGTCTAGAATAATGAACTATTCTATGTATGTAAGCAATGGGGTATTCACCTGTTCACATTGCTGTGCTGTTGAAGTGCGGTTCAAAACCAGACCCTTAGCCTGACACCTAATGTAAAAATGTGGCTGTGTGTGTGTGTGTGTGTGTGTGTGTGTGTGTGTGTGTGTGTGTGTGTGTGTGTGTGTGTGTGTGTGTGTACATATGCAGAAGTAGTGTGATGCAAGCTGTTGCTATAAGCAGCAAAGGAAACATGAAATTTCCTGTTTTGCTAAGATGTGCAGGAACTGCCCAGTTCAGCATCTCAAAGAGGAGGGGTTTGAGGTTTCCTTCCCATCAAGGGGACACAGATGCAACATAGACATAAAATTCCAGTGTGTCAGTACTCACGAGGAGTTGTTTTGGACCCACGTATTGATACTTGCTAATCCATTCTGCTGTGCATTTGGCAGCAATGACAGGCCATTAAGTTCAGGCTAAATTGTACAGATAGCATTATAAACCTTCCAAACAAGGGCCAGCTTAATTTATCTACCTTTGTGTGCAGGTGTTGTTGCTGCTCAGTGTTAGGAAGGTTGGTAGATCAGTGTGTAGCTGTGCAGAGTGCCGAGGCCTAACCAGAAAGTAACCAGAATACCGCTGTGGTGATGCTCAGGGTCATGGTGGTTGGAACATAAAAAGAGAAACTGGAGTGAAGTTGCGTCAAAGCTTAGAAACACCATCCTTTTTACATATCTTTTATGACATAAAGTCATCAGAGTCACAACATTTTGGGTGTTCATCTGCAGAACAGGGAGGATTAGTTCTAAGCATGTACATGGGTTCAACTCAGGGCAGCAGTTAATACAGATGGAGAAACAGGCTTGAGACTGACTTGAAGGTTTCTGATTTGAATATCTTTAAGCAGTTTTGAAGAAGAAGTGTGAACAATGACTCATCCTGAACTTCTGGATTTATATTGATTGGCGAATTGAAACCAGTGTAAGTCTACTTTGAAGCAAAAGTACAAGCAAATATTGTGTTTAGGGATGCCAATTGAGGTGAACAGCAGGTGTAATATTATATATATAATATTATAGTCTTATATATTTATATATATTGGGTAATATATTAGGCAAGAAGTCAGAAAACAACTGCATAAAATAGTTAAGAGGGCATTCACACAACAGCCAAACTTTGATAACTTTGTAGCTAACTTAACATGGTGTATAAATGCATCAGATGTGACTGCACAAGCCATATTCAGTGGTCGTCAGGGAACCAAGCGACCGCATACATACTATAGCAATTATATCACCGCCCAGTCAAGTTTGTAGTGTGCACATAGCACAGCAAAGCTGCCAAACACACATCAATGCAGCTGATTTGTCTTTGCAAAACAGCCCAGCTGTTGTCATGGGGTCTGTACTTTAAGTGAGTTACCAAATATACACCACAATACTCTTTACAAGCAGTGTGGCTGAGTTTTTTATTTTCTTTCAAGTAGTGGTCACAGTTTCGCACAGATAAATGCAACATACATTGGAGAAGTAAAATTTGACCTTAAGTGGTCGAATGAGATTCTTTTAAGTTGCATTCTGACAGCAGCTGTGTACATCTGAGCTAAATCTACATACAGTATGTACAATTTAGATATACCATATCCGGATACCTTATACCAGAAGTGGTCAGGGTCACGTGTGACTGTAACTGTCCCTGATTGCATTGAACGGGTGCCAAGTCAACTAGACAACTCATTATATGTATGTATTATATATGTATGAGTGTGTGTGTGTGGGTGTGGGTGTGTGTGTGTGTGTGTGTGTGTGTGTGTGTGTGTGTGTGTGATTGGCAGTCATTCTCAGCTGGATGTGCTCATTGAGCCCTTTTCACACTGTACTAAGCCCAGGCTAAGGGAGCTATTACTGTAGCCCAAAGGCTAAGGGAAGCTGTTAACCTGGGGCTAAGAAAGTGTTCACACTGGCACAATCTTGGCATATCCCAAGTGGGTTAACCCAGACTTTGGCCTAGGCCTTGCTTGCCCTGCTCTGGAGCAGGTTTAGCTCAGAGTTTGTGGGGTTATCCCCTGAAAGAAAAACTAAGCCATGGGGCTAAAAGTTGCCAGTGGGAAACAGGGCTAATGGAATGGTGTCAGTGTGGGACACTTTACTAACATTCTAGAATTATGTTAACATTCTAGAAATATGTTAACATTAGTGTTGTGTCCAAGTAGAAGTTAGCTAGTAAAAGTGCAGTGTAGATCGTATAGCCCTGGGTTTAGGCTAACTCTGGGCTATGTGAATGCAGTGTAAAAAAAGAAAGAAGGGCTAAGTTAGACCAGGGCTATCCTAAGAGAATGCAGTGTGAAAGGGTTGTTTTTTTAACGGCTTTGTGGGGCTGTACCATACTTATATGCGCAATGGCGCTTTCGGCTAAATGCTGCATGTTGATGGGAGGCTGATATAATACTCATTAGTATTGCAAGTATTTTGGCATAAATCACCAACTGTACAACGGGCTTTGCTATTCATAGAACCTAGCGGCTAGCATGGCATTAATGAAAACCACACAGCTTTCTAAGAACTGACAAAATGCCATGACAATGATAATATGGTGGCTACCTGTTACCCAACCACCTCTTTAGCGAGCACATCAGATAAGCAGCAGTTTATCTTCTCGTTTCACTTTTTCACACTGTTTTTTACTGTTCTGACTCTCGTGACCACTACTGAACTGTTTTTGCACCCAAACAGGCTCATTTTGCTCCCAAAAAGACTAGTCACTTTCTTAGTAGCTGTCAAAAGGAATGTGCCTGAAGTTGTTTACATATGATTTTTTTTTTTTGTTTCAGCATCTTATTTAGTGAAAAATCTGACATTTTGCTTTTTTTCCCCTGTGTATCAAGCAAACTTTAAGGAGGTCCAAAATGGCAGATGTCAAACAAGTATTTTCCGTGCAACATATGATAAGGAAGTGTTTTTACTCAGGATCACTCATCTGATCTGTGAACTGGTTAAGGCTTACTTTACCTAAGTGGCTGGGTTATCTTTAGAGAGATTAAGATTGAAAAAAGTCAGTCAGGTTTCTGAATGCAGAATCAGATCAGGTTTTATGAGGACAAATGTAAGCCCCAAATATTGGATTTCTTAGTCTTTGTTCTATATTATACATAATAGTTTGGTGTCCATTTGTCTCACAAATCGTTCTTCTTTCTCTTTTAGGCTTTTAGCTTTTAATATTACACAAAGAAAAGGTAAATGGTAACACAGGCTACTAATGTTAGAGGTTAATGCCTTGGATGTGGATGGGCGCGTGCTGGAAATGAATATTGTACCATGTAAGCTGATGTACTGGCAGCTTCTTAGTCAACAGGCAGTTTGCAAAACTCCACTTCCTCTTAACCCTTCCTGCTCTTATGACAGGCGAGGGCAAGGCGCTTTGCACTGGACTTATTGTTCAGCCAGAAGCACTTGATATCAGTTGTTAACAATGTGACTGCCTCAAGACTGCTAAAAAGTGACTTAATGACGTGCAAAAAAGGATATTTCACTGTAGGTTTTACAGGGTTAGGGTTAGAGAGAAACCCTCAGTAAGTACAGCCAATATTTCTTGTTTAGACTCTACCCAGTACAGGATGCTTTGGAAATCGTATTCAAATATAGAAATTCTGTCAAACTGGGTCAGCGTTTTGACTTCTTTTCTGGGGATTTCTATGTTGCTGGTCCACAGCTGCAAGCTCCACTGGGAGTTGTGGAAGTCAGTGGGGAAAGGGTCAGGAGGGAGAGCCCCAAATAACACGTGCTTTAAAATAAAGTTGATCTGTGAAAAATTAAGAAAAGAGATTTTTCCACGAGCAGGACAAATCAACCAAAGTATTAACTTTCATTCAGAGGTGTCTTCTGTAGCAAAATAATTTGCCGTTGGATCACATTGGGCATGAATTCCGTTCTCGTGTTTTTCAAACTCATTTGACCTCTTTCACAGGAATTGTGTCACACCACTTTTAGCATTTATACATTCAGCATTTATCGGCGTGAAAAAAAAAAAAAGAAGTGTACTTTTCTTTTGTAGATTGCGTTGATAAAGGTTGAACATGCAAGTGCTTTACTGAGAATTAATGAGGAGATGGTGTTGATCTGTAGGAGTATCAAAGGTTTTTTTTTCCTGGAAAATGTTTATTTCAAGTTTCCGGTTGGTTTTTGAGCATACAATATTCATATGTTAAGGTTTGGTCCTTTGTGTATTTTCCATTTTTTCTTTCATTTACCATCATTTAGCACCACTACCACTGCATCTAAAATGGCAGCTTTCATGCATTACAGACATTAACTTTTCTCTAGCTCAGTCTCATGTGATTGCGACAAATGACAAATGAATTCTTCAGTTGTATGTACCAACCAGATACATTTCACAGTTCACACAGACTGATTATAGTCCCTGTTCTGCCCTCTACTGGTTCCACCAGGAATTGCAAAAACTTAACAACCAAGTCAGCTGTGAAAGACACTTTTTGCTCCTTAACTACTGAAAATGTCGATCTATATTGCTATAATGAAAATCTTAAAACAGACCAGTGATATTTTATTTTAATGAATCATATTGTATATTTATTTTACAATTGTATGCCATCTTATCAGTTACACACAAAACAAAAAGCAGCGATGTAATAATATACGTTTATCTCCCAGAATGTAACAAGACTTTTTGTTTTTTTTTCCAATGTGGAGTTAAAATTCAGGTTTAGGGGGAAACTGATGTTAGTAAAGTCAAAATAAAGATGATGTTCTTTGAGGAATTTTCTTTAAACGCCAAGTTGACCAACACCAGAGATCAGGGGTCTTCACCATTTTTTAAGCTAAGGTCCCCTTAAAAAGATAGATGGAGCAGGGACCCCCTACTACATATATTGTATAAAATGAAGTTGCATATTAAACTGGGCCTAGATTAACATGTAGGGCAGCCTAAAAGCCTTTATACATACCTTTTTCGCATATAATACTAAGCTATTAAAATAGCCCAATAATTGTTGGTAGTATTTTAAAAATCATGTTTTAATGTTAAAACATACATGTGGCACAGTGAATCCTTAGGATGAACTGAATCTGTGGATGGCTACCTTAGTGACTACCTGACCTATAGGCCATTAAGCCTATCATCAGTGGGGATTTTTTTATTTGCTAATAATATGTTGGATTCATGTTAAGACTTCATTTTTGAAAAAAACTTTCAAATACTAACAATAATTTGGAGCCCCTGCATTGACTCTGAGGACCCCCTGTCGAAGATCTCTGCCAGAGATGATAAATATGTAACAAATTGTGTATTTATGAACAATTCACAAATCAATAATTTAATCAGAGCTAACATCTGTCGTGGAAAATGTCGGTTTCCAATTGTCAAATAACTTAAATAGAAGTATTAGGGCTCAATGTTAAGAGAGGAGACTGAATCGACAGTCTCAATACTGCTGGTTTAGCTGCAAAAAAAAAAAAGGCAAATGGTTTCAGAAAGGTCTATTCACTGCGATAGGCACTTAACATCATTTGGCATGTATGTTTTGCAACTGCTTATCAATCAGATGTACTGGAACAATGTGTTTAACTCGCTGTCCAGTATGGCTCATGTGAATAAAGCTGACACGCAATACTTACGATAATGGTAAAATATTTTGGATAACCATAACAGCTACTGCACAATAAGATTATCAATAAAAAAATTTTTTTTAAAAGACTTAAAGATCAGCATTACTCTCCACCTCAAACTGAAGTGCATTTTCTTTTCTTTTTCTACAGTATCACTGTAGATTAGAGAAAAAAACAGATTAGAGAAATAAAACCCTCACATTAAAAGCATTTAAGGTCACCATCTATTGTAAACAAAAACTTTTCTTTTTTTTAAGTTACAGTTTGGGAGATGTTCTGGCACGTGTTGCAGATTGCATGGCATCAAAGACAAAGGCATGGAAGCAGGTTTTAGAAATGTACTGCAGTTGCATACAAACGTGTTAGGGATTGTGGTCCATTTTCCTTTCCTATCACTCAGATTTATTCATTCCGGCTCAAGTCTGTGAAAACTGAGACTCCTTTTTCATTGAAATATAACTCATTCTAAAATGACTGAATGGAAGAGGAAGTGAGGCCTGTCCCTGCAACACAATATAAATATGACATCACAGCTGGTTACAGAGGGCTGGAAAAGGGGGGTTGTGGGCCTCAGTTAAGCAGCTCCAGGTAAGTGATGGGCACTTTGCCCTTCTGGTTGCCTCGCTCGCCCATCAGCCAGTCTGAGTCCATGCCAGGGACGCTGCTCACTGTGATCACCTGCAAAGACAGGGATACAGTTTTAAATTGTATTAAAAGGTCCCTTATTGTAAAAAAAAGTGAGATATATGTTTTTATTATATTACAAAGCAGGTTGAGGCGCTATATAAATACTGGGAAAGTATCAAAACTCTCAATCCACAGAGAAATGCACACAGACCGTATTTAGAAACGGTGCCTTTAAACGAGCCGGCAGGACTTTTGGACGGTTGTGATGTCACAACTTGATAAATATATAAAGTGCCGTTACAGTCCTTCCCCAGCTGCAATGACAGTGCAGAGACTCAGAGAGCGCAAATACGGAAGACCTGAAAACACTGACCAATCAGAGCAGACTTGGCTTTTTCGGAGGAGGGGCTTAAAGAGACAGGCGCTAAAACGGAGTAGGTACAGTGTATATCCAGAAGGACAGTATGAAAAAGTGTTTTTTGAACATTTAAGCATGTAGACATACGTTCTAGAGAAACCTAAAATACAAGCGTGAAGCTGAAAATTAGCAGAATATGGGAACTTTAAAAGTATCAAGTCTCCGTTTCGATTTAAAAAAAAAGGTACACTATCATCCAGTCAGCCCACTCTGTACTATTCATCAACATTACAGTGTTTCCAAAAGGCACCACATTTATGAAATGCTTGGTAATAAATCCTGCTATTATCAAAGACGGTTCAGGCCACACAGTTGGCTCACCAAATGCAAGGGCAGAGTGGAAAATGTTCCTAAATGTGCGTATTGGAATGAATGAGGTAATGCCAGTTCATTGTTAAGTCAACCGCTTGTAATGGAAAAGGGAGTGGCTGATGTTCCGCTACTGAACAGGAACTGCTCCACTGTAGTTTGGGTTAAGACTCAGCTTCCTAAATTTGTTAGTTAAAATGCTGATTCTTATATTAAAAGAAACTGGAAAAGAAACTATAATAAAAGAAGAAAAAAAAATTGAAACAATAGAGTCAAGCAATATAGGAAAAACTTATAAAACAATTGCAGTAAAAATATAAAGTAATAATGAAATCATTCTTAAATTGTTGTATGGTCCCATCCCCCCCACCCACCCACCCACCCCCCTCACCTCATCAGCCAGCAGGGAAAGCTCGCTGCTGCTGGCGGCATCGTAGTCGTAAAGCACTCGGGCTTTGCGGCTGCCGTTGGAGCTACGCAATTCACTGAACCCGCCCGATGCCGTCGAGCTGCCGTGGCCCGCAGACACACTGGGCAGGGAGGCCGACACCGGGATGGTGGGCACGGAGATGCTGCTGGCTCCGCTCGACACCAACGACTGGTTGTTGTTGGAGAATGACGAGGGGAAACTGGTGGGAGGAAGGGGAGACAATTAACACTGGCAACTGCAGAGCCAGCCTGAAGCAGAGCTGGCGGGTGAATCTCTCTCTCTCTCTCTCTCTCTCTCTCTCTCTCTCTCTCTCTCTCTCTCTCTCTCTCTCTCTCTCTCTCTCTCTCTCTCTCTCTCTCTCTCTCTCTCTCTCTCTCTCTCTCTCTCTCTCTCTCTCTCTCTCTCTGATTAAGTATTAGTCATTTTCCCTCTTTCAACAGAAAGGTGAGAAGTTCACACAACCCGACATGAACTTGCACTGCTTTGAAGAGAGGAAACTTTGACAACAACACTTTTGTTAACAGGAAGGGTTTCTAAAAGTAGCACGGTTATTGACCCAGTTGGAAAGACACTGGAAAAAAATAACAGCAAAGGCCGTAATGACTTACTGCTCCCTGCAGTAAGATTATATTAAAGTGCTCATATTATGCTTTGTCCCTCTCCTTTATTGTGTTTGTACACTGTTCACAAACTGCTCTATTGTAGTCCAGCCTTTACTTCCGTGACGAACGCTCGTCACTTTGTAACACACGTTATAATGCTCGCCTAGCTGCTAGTGTGGCACGCCCTCATACTCTGCTTCTGACTGGCTAGTAGTGCTTACCTAGGTACTGCACATGTGCGACTCCCAACAAAGTTGGAACAGAAGTGAGATGCCTCACTCGGTAATTAAAATGGAGCTCAACACACAGGGTGAAAAGAGGAGCTGCAGCAATGTGCAGTACGACAAATGATACAACAGATGAGTGCTGCACTTAATAATAATAATAATAATAATAATAAATTTTTTCTGAGTTGCGGTGGTAATGAATTCCAGAGACGGGGAGCAGAGCAGCTGAATGCTCTGCTCCCCGTGGTGGTGAGATGGGCGGAGGGGACAGACAGGTGTATGGAGGAAGAGGATCTGAGGGAGCGGGAGGTAGTGGGACGCTGGAGGAGATCAGACAAATATGGCGGGGCGAGGTTGTGAATGGCCTTGAATGCAAACAGGAGGACTTTTGAATTGGATAGTGAGATGCCTTGACCCGTGTATCTCAGAAAAGCTGTCTTCTATGTGGCATCACCTGTTATGTGAACTGCCTGGAAAAACGGCCAGTGAACTAGTTGTATAGAGTTATTCAGGACAAAAGGAAGGAAAAAGGTGATGATGGTATTTCACCTGCCCAGCTGCTTTTGGAGATCCACCATGTACTGGTAACACTGTGCGTAGTATGTAGCCTGGGCCTCCACAAAGTCATTCAAACAGCGTAGGTGGTGTGCCTGGTAATGCACAAAGAGAGATGTAAGAGAATAATACTGCAAGTTTCACCAGTTTCTTTCACTTGTTAAACTCAAGGTTTCCAAAAGGAGAATTCAATTACTTTCTTAGCCTAACTAGGTTTATGTTTGTAGGTTAGATTTGCTAGAAATATGCGTATTTCTACAACAAATCTTTTGTCGTCTTAAATAGTAGCTCGCTGCACCAACGTTACACGGCGAAATCAGATGTTCCTGCTATCAAGGACCGGCAGCGCTGCAATAACATCCCTTAATGCTATTTGTTTAATGATTGAATGATCGTTCATTATTACTAAAGCAGAAGCCTGAGAAGCTGGAGGGTGTGCTGGGCTTAACCGGGCTACCTACGTGGGTGCTGCTGACGCCTTCTAGCAGCAGGCGGGTGATCTCTGCCTGCCGGTCAAACTCGCTCTGGGTCATCCTCAACTCCTGCTCCGCCTGAGAATGAAGAAGCAAAAACTAGATTTTCAGAGAACACATCACTATACAGACATGCGCATCTCGGTTGGAGAAATGATGATGATCCAAGCGGGCAAAACCAAGCTTTGCAGAACAGAAGACTTATACTATTTAAAAATAAGAGCGAATGAACAAGTCTCAGACTAACAAATTGCTTTGCCGATATCCTCTTTTTGAAAAGGAGGCCAGTATGTAGTGCCACCTCTGATATGCTATATTATCTGTATTTAAATAAAGTGTTTGTGTCCTGTGGTATAAAGCTTGTTGCCATCTGGGGAAAAAAAAAAACTTTTTGGTATGAAAATAATCAAATTGATTTAAACTGAATATCAACATATGCCATCAGTTAGTCCCCAAAAAAATAAAAAGCATAAAACAAATTAAAAATACAAACAGATGAACAGGTCAATCAACCAAAAGAGAAAATGATGCCAGAGGCTGAATATGTGCGTATGACATACGGCTTTAGTGGGCCCAGACCGGGGAAGTCAGAGGCCAGGGAAAAGGACACAACATCTCACCATGATGTTTCTGTTCCCCTTTCCTCACAATGAGCCAAAATGAGTCAATATGAGATCTGTGGAACAATGGCTTGTTGAGACTTGCTAAAAAGGTCCAATAAACATATGGTTTGGAGACGAGACTGACCGGGACAATGGCCGCACTGTCCTGAACTCTCTACAGCTTACATTAGAGCCGCAGAGAGACCATCTACAGTGTTTGGTTCTCGTAGGACTCGTCTCCAAGGATTCAAGGTTTTTTCTAAGAGGTACGACAGTCGGTTTCATGGAGGAGATAGAGAAAGCTACAGGGTGGTGTGTGTGCGTGTGTGTGTGTAATTCAAAGATGGCTCCAACATTCCACTCACCTCTGTCACTTCCTCTGCTCACATCTGCTGCTTTGCGTTTTTTTGAAAACAGTGACACAGTAGTTAGAGATACAGCTGCAGCACGGCCGCAGCCAACACAACACATCCTCACCCACTCTGAGAGTGTGTGTGTGTGTGTGGCGGCAGCGGCATGTGTCAACAAAACCACACTCTGTAGAAGGTAGCACATTAATATTTCTCACCCCTCAGCATTCACACAACCAAGCCACCTCAGGCTCCCTGTGAGCTCCGTGTAAAAGAGTACCAATGCGTGAAGCGAAGATTAAAAAGGAGAACCGGTGTTAACCAGCATAGACTACAATTTACACCTCCTTTATTTAGGTGCTCTTTCATGAGTCAAGTTCACTCAGATATTGTTGACAGAACATACATTTATTTGTATGGAGCGTGTTAAGAAGCCACAGGGAGAACTTGGCTCTGAATGAAATAACAGTTCTTTAAAGAGGGATGGAAATTAGGCTCACTGGGTCTCAGATAGATGTTTTTTTTGTTTCGATTTTTAAGCGTCTGTGGAAAATTGGGCACAAAAGCCACTCATTTACTCTAGACGCTCTGAAGACTGCAGCCAAAGAGCTTTTCTGGGATACTGCCCAATGTTTGTGTGTCCATCCATGAGGCTGACATTACATCGTACTGTTTAGTGATCCTGCTTCTAATAGTTGTAGAATATCAGCAGCTTAGTTTGTCTCGTCTGTTATCTTACTGGCACGTCCATCGCGTGCCCATGTAACCCATGGCATTAAAAACACTTGCAGGTCGTGGCCGGTTTGGCTCAGTGGGTAGAGCAGGCGCACATATACAGAGAGGTTGATGCCTTGACGCAGAGGTCCAGGTTCGAATCCGACCTGTGACAATTTCCTGCATGTCTCCCCCCACCCCCCTCTCTCTCACCTAGCTGTCCTGTCAAAAATGAAAGGTGGAAAAGCCCAAAAAATAATTTGAAAAAAACAAACACTTGCAGGTCAGAAAAACTCTGGTTTTTCCCTAGACAACATCAAGAGATAGATAGATAGACATAATGTGACTGTGCAATACTGTAAATACATTTTACTATTTACTCTCTTAACTTATAATTATTCCTTGTTTGTTTATCTTTAGAGAAGGGGCATCAAACATACGGCCCGTGGGCCAGAACCGGCCCGAAAATTGCAGAGAAGTAATTCATTCCAAATTCACCACTTTAATCTCAGAGAATATCCGAGTTCTTTTTTGTTTGCCAACATCAAGCTGACAAGAAACTCCGTGGCAGATTCAAGTTTCTGATCTCTCTGGAGTGGTTGAGTGGTCTGGCCCACGTGAGATCAAATCAGGGGCATGTGGTCCATTAACTAAAATGAGTTGGACACCCTTGCTTTAGAGTGTCTTGTCCCCCCCTCCCCAATCCCTTGCTGCTGCAACAGTGTGAATGTCCCCGTTGTGGGATTCATAAAGGATTTTGAATCTTAAATTCCAGCGTTACAAAAGACCTCAATCAGTGAATACATAAAATGACTGTATTCAAGAGGTTTAAAGGCCTCGAGTCCCAACTTGGTGACGGTCTCTGTACTGATCCTAATCCTCCGCTCTATTGGTTCAATGTGTTGATGATTGATACACCAAATGGCACAGAGATTAAATGCAAAGGCACTTTATATACTGCACTTAGGACTCTTATCAGTACAATAATTTGCTCAGCAAATCTCAGTGTACAAAACGTTTGAGTAGCGCCTGATGGCACTTTAGCTGGTTCAAATGAAAAAAAAGCAGGTCATGAATACCAGCTGCCATTAATTAACATTAGTTCCATGACTAACTTGATGACCGGCCAAAATGTGGGCTTCCTGCAAGCTGGGGTGCCTGTACTCAACCAAAGATTCTTTATGAGGTAAAAGAAGCCTCAGTCTGTAACACCACTGTACCATCGCATGCTTCTGTAGTTCAAACGACTGCAACAGAGTGAGGAGTTTTCTCTATGATGATGAATCATTTTATTTCGGTTAACATACATGAAAGAAACTATTATTTCCCACAATTTTCCACCGTGGCTGAAGCCAAGGCTTATTTTATTTTTGTCTATCCTATCCCATAATCACTATAGAATCACCCCGGGAATCCAACAAAACTAAATGAAAACAAATACCTGTGTACAATCTTGGTAATACATTTTACAATTTACATTTTATTCAAATCACTTCATAACCGTTAATTCATTTGGATTGTAAAGCTTTTTTTTTTTTAATTCAACAGAGACGTGCACATTTTCAACATCATCAATCAAGTTCATTCCATAATTTAACCCCCAAAACTGAAACACACATCTATATTTTGCATTTGTCCTCACTTTACCAATTTCAAAGCTAGAGAACTGTCTTAAATTATAATGACCTCCTAATTTCACAACCATCAGCTGATTTCATCAACTCAATTGCAGGAGTCACAATCTCCCAGTTGAAATTCCATTAATATAACATCAACACATGAAGAGGATCAACTTTCGGTTGTATTTATAGCTTTTTGGAAAATATGGTGTGCCAGAGTCAAAAGTCCACGGTTATTTCAGTGTGTAAATAACTTCCATCTTATGTCATTTTCAGGTTGTGAACATTAATTAATTTGGCTGTGACTCAAAACAGTTTTTGCCTTCTCAACCTAAACATTTCAACTGGATCTTTTCAGTTTTAGTTAGATTATATCTTGAGTAACTTTTAAAGTTGAACACTTAATATAAATAGGTTCACTAAGATGTTTGAAAGGATGCAAAAATGCCATTCCTATCTTCAAAAGCCTAAAAATGTTTTTAGACTCTATGCTGTTTAATTGAAAGACTGCAATTTGTATTTGTGACACACAATCATCGCTGTCCTTTGTTAGGGACCTAGTGCTCCTTATGTATCAAAAGGTTTACCCATGAGTCTTATGAATACTGCACGTTCAATATTAAATGTAAAAAAAAAAAAGGAGATGCATTTATGTTATTTTTTTTTTAAATAACTGTGCACGTTAATTTCCGTCTGTGCCTCTAGAGTAAATGTAAGTGTGGAGCCCTGGTATGCCAAAGAAAAAGAGATGTTGAACACAGACGTCAGAAGAAAACAGGGACACCATGTCCAGAAAACAACTGTCCAGAAAAAGGGAAGTCTAAACTGCCCATAGCTGCTCATGTGACTGTATGCAAGTCACAAGAGATAAAATGATCAGCTTTATGTTGTGTAACTTGGTGTAGCAGTTATGACCTGAGGGACTTCAGACAGGGGCACAGTGGGGAGCTTTCCTTCCTCTGAAGGGAAATTGGCTAATCACTGTTCGTTAATCAGCATTAAAATGACCAGAAGATATCCAGATGCAAAAGAAATGACGAAGTGTTGCATTGATGTTGTGTGTGTGTGTGTGTGTGTGTGTGTGTGTGTGTGTGTGTGTGTGTGTGTGTGTGTGTGTACTTACTGCAGCTCTAGCATCAGTCATCCTGGCTTTCTTTAGCCTGGTTTTGGCTGCATCCAAATCCAAACGTTTGACCTGCAGCAGCTTCCTTTCTTTCTGGACACAAAACACAATAAAACCCTCAAAACATTTGAATTCTTCGGTTCGTTCACCATTGTCCTTTACGGTCACAATTTTCTTGCACATGAGATAAGTGGCGTGCATTTGCTGTCATCACTCGCTTTATGGTAGATGGAGAATCTTATACTGGTCCCCTTATACTGTATCTGAAGTCTCTTTTATATAGACCTTAGTGGTCCCCTAATACTGTATCTGAAGTCTTTTATATAGACCTTAGTGGTCCCCTAATACTGTATCTGAAGTCTCTTTTATATAGACCTTAGTGGTCCCCTAATACTGTATCTGAAGTCTCTTTTATATAGGCCTTAGTGGTCCCCTAATACTGTATCTGAAGTCTCTTTTATATAGGCCTTAGTGGTCCCCTAATACTGTATCTGAAGTCTCTTTTATATAGGCCTTAGTGGTCCCCTAATACTGTATCTGAAGTCTCTTTTATATAGACCTTAGTGGTCCCTAATACTTTATCTGAAGTCTCTTTTATATAGACCTAAGTGGTCCCCTAATACTGTATCTGAAGTCTTTTATATAGACCTTAGTGGTCCCCTTAATACTTATCTAAATTTTTTTTTAAATTTTTTTCTTTTTTTTAGTGGTCCCCTAATACTGTATCTGAAGTCTCTTTTATATAGACCTTAGTGGTCCCCTAATACTGTATCTGAAGTCTCTTCCCGAAATTCAGCCTTGGTGCAGAATTACAGCCACTAGAGCCAGTCCCACAATGAGCTTTCCTTAGGATGTGCCATTTCTGTGTCTGTAGCTATTGAGGAGAGAGGGGGCAAGGTGGAGGGTGGGGGGTAAGGTGGAGGGTGGGGGTGTGGCCTTGACCAACTGCCACTTTCCTTGTTTGAAAGCCATGATGTCTCTCTCTCATGGGTGGGCCAAATTCTCTGGGCGGGCAAAGCAGAGAAAGGGGAGGTAGCCTTGCTCCTCATGACCTCTTAAGCAGGGCTCGAGAGTGCGACCAATTTGGTCGCAAATGCGCCCAAAATTTGTAAGGGTGCGACTAAGATTTTTCCTAGGTCGCACCAGTGCACCTAACGTCCTTGCATCGGCTGCCTCTCCACGAACGAAGCAATGTCGTTGATATGTTGCGGTACATGACCCACTCCTTCTGTAAAGCCGTGCCTGTGTTTGGATCTCTCCTCCGCGCAGCACCGACCCCCATTCACTCACACACCGGCCGGCTCACCTGCAACATCGGAAAGTGGCTCATGGAGAGACACGGCTCCGCCGGTCCACATGCTGACATTTGTCTACAGTTTTAATTGTTATTAACACAGCTGTATATGGTTATATGGTTATATATATATATATATATATATATATATATATATATATATATATATATATATAAGTATGAGAGGGAAACCTGTATTGGTACCAGTGTTTCCGCTGGTAGCCTAACTCTCTGTTATTGCGGCCGCCACGGCGAAAAACACAGAAGAAGTTATTGAATGGAACTACGGTAACTTCAGTTCGTTGAATAATAGTGTGTGAGATGGAGCCTGCTGGACCTGGGCGAGAAATGTGACCCATGGCCACATTATCATAGTTCATAAAAATGCAGCGCAGTGACGACACAGACATTTCATAGCCTACACAAGACGTATGCAACGCCGCTGACCCGCATTCGACCCGTGCAGGACCCGTTCATAATGAGTCAGCCGTCACTCTGTGAGTAGCTTCAGTCCATCGTACTCCCCCTCTCTCCCTATATGAGCTACTGGGCTATCTGGTGTTATTGAAAACAAGTGAAGGAGCTTTCTCAGCGATATATATTTTTTAAATATATGCCAGGCTATTTATTTCAGATAATTTACATGTGTTGCAGCTGTATATTTTCAAATTGGGAAGGAAACCCTGTCTTTGCATTTTATTTCAATCACATCTGTTTTGATAAAAGAGCTTGTGAAAAGTGGCTTTGACTTAAAACTGAACATTTCGCCTACTTTGTAAAAAATATAAATTAGAGATAGAGAGATATATATTGTGTATCGCCATTCAGCCGAAAAATACAGAGATATGATTTTTAGTCCTGGACTAGTGGAAGATCTGATAAGAATCAGTGTGGAGGGGCCCAGCTTGCAGAAATTTGATGCTAGGGAATGTGGCAAGCTGGTTTAGCCAAGGCCAAAGGGGAAAAAGGCCAAATTACAGGTGTTGGCCATCTGAGGGGCATTTGACAGCAAGGGGGGACCCGCTATAAGACTTTGAGTACAGTATAATGTGCTTCAAATAAAAAAAAAAATGTACCAACTCCTTATTCTTGTTTACAATAATTGACATGAGATAGATAGATAGATAGATAGATAGATAGATAGATAGATAGATAGATCATGCCATGGAACCTTTAAAACTCATCTGGTAAAAAAAAAAGAAAAAAAAAAAAGTGTCTGAACGTCATTATCTTTATAAAGGCCGTCTTCATTCATGGAATTTAGCAGTTGCTAACTTTAGGTTGACTAAAAGCTAGCTACTGGATGCTATAGCTGCTGTTCTAGAAAAGCATTACAACGGTCAGCTGGAGAACAGCTTTCATTCTGAGTGACAGGAAGTTTGTATTAACAAAAACTTAACTGCAGCTTAATAGGACTAATCAAAGAAAACAAACAGTGATGACTGCAATGATCTCAACCCCCCCCCATCATATTGCTGAGTTGTACTTACAAGTACAAGTCTTGTGGATCCCCTGTTGAAGGAAATCCTATTATAGTACTGTTAGCGCCATTTTCTATATTTTCTTCAAATAGATACAAGATCTGAAACTACTTTTCTGCTTCTGTAATTTCACTTCACAAAACAATTTGAAACTTTCGACAAGGTAGAATTAAATATATCTTTTGGACTAACTTCTGAACTAAATTGAGGCTACTGGACGGAGTTGCAAAACAGAAAGGGACAGTCACCAAGACTGCACTAAACTCAACAGCCAATAGTGCTGAGGGTCAAGTTCCGGATAAAGGTTCAAAGTTCAGTGAAAAGTGAAAGTGATTCAAAGACCTGTAGCCAGTCCAGCAGTCCAACTCACCAGGATGGTTTTGAAGTCGCCCTCAAGGAAGTTCCGGAAAGGTGTCAGGAAGTTGATGGCAGCACTGTGGATTAACTCCCGTTCGGCCCCACCAATCTGCTTCTCCGTCTCACCACATTTTATCAAAGCATTTCCTGTAATGGTCAGCAGCACAGACACAGCTTCACTCCCAATATACCACTGGACAGGAGACTGCACAATGTGGCACCACAGTCTAAAGAAGGCCTGAATACTTCCGTCTTGAGAAGACACAGAGGCCTGTGGAAACGTACAAAGTACTGTTGTTCAAAAGTTGCGAGAAGCCACAGCTGCGACCGAGTAATGACATGAAAGACTGTGGCAGGGGGTGATGCTGATGTTAAAAATCATAACAGAAGAGTTCAAATGTTCTCCACAAAAAAAAAAAACTTTACTCAAAGTCTAACAGTAGACAGAATACTGGAATACTCAATACTTAATAACTAAAAGGCTTTCAATTAGGGCTACACTATTAATCACCATTTTATCGAAATCGCAATATGGACTAGTGCAATATCCAAATCGCAAGTGGGTGCAATTTTGTTAAAAGGCAAAATCTGTGTCAAACCATTCTGAATTAAGTATTGTGGTGCTGCGTAGACGTCCCGACCTACAAATCCTATCCTACAGACTGAAGAAAAAAAATCTTTGTTTGATACAGATCCTCGCAAAAATCACATCATTGAAATTTTTTTACTTTTAATATACTTAATATAGAATAATGGTACAAAAATGATCACTCTCCAATATCATGAATCATATCGCAATCACAATATCAGTCAAAATAATCACAATTAGATATTTCATTCATATTGTGCAGCCCTAATTTCAACCATTTTATACTCCATGAATTAAGCAATATTGTACGGGAGGACTGAGTTTGTCAAAAGGTGACAGGAATCAACTAAAAAATAAATAAAAATAAGATGGTATATGAGCCACAACCAAAGTTTACCAGAATTCAGCAGAGGCTAGATGTTCCTTGAAGTCCCCCGTATTACTCACCGTAGGCAGTCCCAGGACCAAATTCACTTCCTGACTCGATCATGGACTGGCCCAGCAGCTCATGGTTGTTCATTCGCGTAGGGGCTTTTTTCTCCAGCTTCTCGTACACAAACTCTTCTAGCCGGACATCTGCGGATTGCAACGAGAAAACTTAATTACGAAGTCATAAGACTACAGTGAGGGAGCCAAACGAATTTAGAACAGTAAGTCCAAACAGCCTGCTTTACGTTTGCAAATTAAAATAGAAGCTTTCACGTTGACAACTGTGACCATCACGTGGATGAACACTGACAGCCACAGTCAGCATATATGTGGTATGTAGTATGGATGCAGAGAAAAAGTAGAACAAATCCACTTTACAATATAGGACCGTTACACAAGACTGTAACCAGGAGCCGGTCGGTTTGTTGGGTTTGTTGTGCTACAGCAATATGGCATCACGGTGCGAACGGAGGAGGATGCACAGCTGAGCTTACAGACTTCACAGACACCCTACCCACTGATGTATGTCAAACAACATCTCAAGAGATGTTAAGCATTGTTTATCTTACTGGCAATGCATGTACGTCTCCTTCATTCAAGCATTTTTATGAATCATTGAGCTACTATTCAGTGCAGCTGCTATCATTTTGTCAACACATATGTTAACAAGATATCAACTTTCAGAGCTGGTATTATTCTGATAATATAGCAGAAATAGTTGATTTACAAATGTTGGGTTCAGAAGTGAAGCATCTGTTGGTGGATCACCATTATAATGAATCTACAAGAACATTTGGAGTGGCATTACAGATCTATAAATGGGTTTTGGGGACTTTCTCCTCATAGAGAGAGGAACATGGACTGGGTACCTACCTGGCCTACACTGCTCTGAAAAGGGTCCCAGTATGTCAGCATTTTATTTGTCAGTCCAGTCATCACAGAGTCAACAGTGGTCATTAGCTGTTTCTTACTTGGGTTGGGCTGTAGTAAGACTTCGGTCTGCTTCATAATCCTTTCTGTCCATTGCTTGGTGTTCTCAGCTCTGACCAACAGGTTCTCCAAATGGGCATCCAACTCTGTCTTTTCAGCCTGGCCAAGTTTCTCTTCTGTAAACTGAAAAAGAAAATATCCGGATAAAGTGTGTACACACAGTGTCGCCCGGAAAGTGATACACTAACGTTAAAGTGTTAAAGGCGGAGGAGTCATGCAAGGCATGTTTGATGGAAGGCACCAAAGTGAGCAAGCTGGACGGACTAACTTACAAAATAAACGTTATCTGCTTAGCTAATGTTGATACCTCTTGCTATCTAATGGTCGCCGAGGCCTGCTTTGATAGTTACATTGAACAAATGTCAAGTGTAACGTTAGCTACAATAGAGGCTGTGGTCTCGCAGGTAACGTTAATGTTTGAAAACACTCTATATTGTAACTGCAGCCAACTTTGAAGGATAACGTTACAGAAATGTCTCTCAGATGATAACGGGCTACTTAGCAACACGATAGCGTTAGCTGTTTAGCATGCGAGCTAACGCTACCCGACTAACGTTAATTAAGCTAGCAGCTAACGTTGGTTAGCAACAACTTCCACGATCTAACGTCAGACGTTCAAACTTACTTGCACAGCGCGGCTCAGGAAAGTACCCGCATCTGCAGCTAACCGCTTAACATTAAAATCCATGACACCGCGGGGGAAATAAACACTTAATACAACAGCTTGCTTGTCTCACAGTCAAGCTGCCATCCCTATATAAAATGTCATTGAAGCAACTTTTTGTCGAAGTTCCACCCAGCTGTTGATCCTGACAAAGATAGTATGCAGGACAAGATAGTTCGCGTCTCCACCCGAGTCCGATACTGACAGCTGTGAGCAAAATCTCGCGCAGGCGCATATCGACACACGAGAATATGAGAAAGTTGACAATAATAAAAATGAATGTCAATAAACTGAAACTTTAGTTAGTAATACGCGTTGCTGTTTATTACTTAGTTTTCACTATGGGCTTTTAAGAAACGAGTTTTATCTGCATAATGTGATATACACCATACAATTTCATGTATGATTTCTCTGCTCAGGTGCTTCCATTAATCTTAATCTAAAACAGCATACTTAGGCCTACATAAATAGCCTACAAGTTAGAAACGTCAAGACAATATATACATGTATATGTGTGTGTGCAGTCTTACAAATACCTTGGGACAATCATTGATTCAAAGCTGAGTTTTGAAGCCAACTGTGAAACGGTGTGTAAAAAGGGGCATCAACGTCTGTTCTTTTTAAGAAAACTGTGCAAATTTCAAATTGAGAAAACATTGTTGAGTATGTTTTATCGTGCTTTTATTGAATCCGTACTCTCTTTTTCTCTGGTGTCTTGGTACGGTAACTTAACTTTAAAGAGCCGGAACTCTATTAACCAGATTGTGAAATGGTCCAGTAGGCCTAGGTTGATTGGGAAACCACTACTGAACCCAGCTTTGCTGTATACTAGGCAGGTACAGCGTATGGGTATTTCAATCCTGAGTGACCAGCTTCATCCGCTGTATTAGGAGTTCCAGTATCTGCCGTCCAATCGACGGCTTAGAGTACTGCGGTGTACAACAAAACGATATAAAAAATAGCTTTGTCCCAGTAGTGATTAATTTTATGAATAGCAATAAGATGGGGAAATTGTCTTAGTGTGATTTTAGTGTTTTGTTCTGTGTGTATGGTGTTTGTTGTTTACATGTTTGAGAAATAGCCTGAACTTGCTCTCTGGAACTTAATTTACCTACGGGTACAAATAAATGAACCTGAACCTGAACCTGAATGTATACTTCAAATCATGTGTCACACGATCCATATATATATATCCATATCCATAAAGCACATTTGAAATATGGATAAAGTCCCTTACAGCAGCAGCTTAACCAAGTATCATCTGCCCTGATCCCTTGACCTCACACCCTTTGCCTGTCACCCCTCATTGACTCTTTACCAATTGTTTTTTTTCATGTATTATTGACAGCTGTCAAGTCTGAATGAGAAGGAAACCTTTGATCATGCAATTATTTCTTGTGTCAAGTAGCATGCAATATCCAAATGTAAAACCACCATTCTAGCAGACATATTAGAAGAATGAATGTTTTTCCTGAATATCATCCTGAAGCCTCCAGCAGCCTGGATGCTGCTCCCTCCCACCATAAACAGGAACATCACAATATTTAATTTCATTATGCATTACTTCTAGAGGAGTATGAGGAGGAGAGAGGGTGGCTCATCTGTCCTCATAAGTTATGCATTTTGTTATTAGCGCCAGTCATGGCTGGACTCCAAACTTTGCAATTCTAATGAAAGTAAAGGACAATTGTGATTGCTGGGAGTGAGGCTATTACGGGAGACAGGGAGAGATTATTTAGAGCCCCAACCCCCACCCCCCTTTAGAATATTGTCTGTTTTATATGATGCAGGTTTAGTGCGTGTACATGTTATTTGCAATGAGGATAATAGGCTACTTCTACAACATAATATCTTCTGCAATTCTCCCCTCTTTCTCAAAAAATGTCCCGAGGAAGCGGACTTTGGCAGATTTTGGAAAAACAAAAACACTCTTCAGGTCTGGATGTAATTATGCCAGACATAGCCTGCTACCTGCTGTGTGGGAGGAAGTCAGGCAGAGAGAAAAATCAAATGACTTCCCTTCTCTAGGCTACCAACGCACCGTCAGCTACAACCTCAGCTAAACGATGGCTCCAAGGTTTCTTCCACACTTTTTGTTGCGTTTGGACCTCACAACTGAAAATCCTGTGGGGTTTTCCCATCACACAGTTTCTTATTGCTCTGCCAAGATGTCATGTAATACCAGTTTACATAAAGGTAGTGATTTACAACGTTGGAAATGTTTCAGTTTTGAACACGCTTGACCTATTGTCTATTTATCATTTTTGAACATGCTGTTAAGCAGCAAATGTAGCCTACACACTGCATTTTTTTTTTAAATAACCACGCTATGTCAAAGATATTAAGTCTTTGGCTTTGCTTTATGCTTGGCTAACTTTCAGAATTGTTGTGGGCGGGTGCTTTAAACACGTGAATATGGAAGTCAGCACTTTCAGGAAGGCAGAACAGCTCCTTGGAGGGAGGAATCGGTTGCAGTCTGGTTGTTCCAGTAGTTAATCTGTGTGTATCTGCTCTTTCACTTCGCCGTACAGAAAGCACTCAAGGGTAAGAGAAGACCAAAACCTGCTGAAACTGAACTTCAGCTAAATTATTTTCTCATCAAGGCAAAGCGTGTTTCCAAAATCTCAACTGTTGCAGCAAAGAGTTAATGGAACAATACAGACATGTATGTTGGCGACATAAAGGTTCTTTATTTGAGACGGTTTCCTAGTGTACGATGCAGCTGCTGAGTATTAATGTATTCCATGTCCTCAACACAACATAAATACTTCACACAGACTTTCACTTTCTTACATGATGCAGCTTTGACGGAGCAAAAAGGATTCAAGTTTCATTCAGTACAAGACTTTAGAATGAGACTGTCATGGATCGTCGTGTCAAAGTGCATCTGCAACTTGAGAAAGTCTTCTAAAATAGCTTTGATTATCCAGCGCTCCATAAATACTTGATAGCAGATAAAACTATTTTATTTAGGGCAAAAATCAAAGCTACGAACTACAATTGCTGACTTTTTTGGACCACATTTTCGGCGAGCTCCAGCAGCAGAGGGTATCTGAGTGTCCTCTTCCTCCAAGACTCTGGGATTCCATGGAGACCAGTCTGAAAACACATCAAGATGACAGCTGAAAGCATCCCAGGCAGCACAAAGCTCTCACTGCCAAACTCATCACAAGAGTTCCACAAGTACAACAACAATATGCTAAATTATATATTTCAACCATGAAGAAAAATGGCTTTGCATGCTTTTTAATGATTAATTTGTTATGGTTGATTGGCTTTGTGACTAGGATAAGCAGAGTGCACTCAGCTTAGCATCATAAGGCCGGCTACACACTGGCTGCGTGGCGTGAGCGTGTCAGCTGCGTGGCGTTTCCGTTTTTATTTCGGCTCCCATGTTATCAGGTTAGAGCTTACACACTGCCTGCGTGACACGCACGTCTGAGCCGCGCCGAAAACGCGTGTATGCTAGAAATAGGACCGACGCCTATTTTTCACACGACACGCAAGCGTGTTGGAAGCGTTCCTAGGCAAAAGGGAATACGAAAAGATGTTTATATGTCATTTTGACACAAATACATTTAATAAATGACATTTTGATGTTGATGTCTGTCTAGGTTTTGACATAATAAATAATTATTGATTTTCAAATATTCCACCTGTCAATACAGAACGAAATATTCTGTAGCCTATTTTGCCGTCAATACTGCCGACGTTGTCTTTGCTGTAATCAAATCAGTATATATGTATTTTTATCATGAAATATACTACTGCTTGAGTGCATTTTATTAATGGGAAACATACATGTGTACAGACAAGGCTAGCAGCAGCAGCAGCAGCAGCAGCAAAAGACATAGAAAACGCCAGGCAGCCGCCTCGCAACTGACACGCAACAGAAACGCCACGTTCACGCAGCCAGTGTGTAGCCAGCCTTATTGTGCTGTTACACATGATTTGGACATACTGTATGTATTAGTGAGTATATTGAATAGCAAAACAAAATAATTTTTTTTCTCAGTGTGTAAAAATGTGTAAAAAATCTTTAAAAACGCATTTCTGATTGCATTTCCAACTGCTACTGATTTCCACCAATAATCCACCAACCAACCAATCAATCAAATTGTATTTAAAGTGTAAAATCACCATTAAACTTTGTCTCAGTGCACTTTACAATTAAAGGGAAACAGAAACAACAGACCGCAACAAAACAACTAAACAGCATTAAAGCAGTAATAATAAACAATACAAATACACCAGTACAAATTCAGAACCTTATCTGTGACTAATGATAATTTGATATGCCCGAGAGCCACATTCCTACAGTACCTGTGCCCCAAAACAGGCTCCTATAAAGGAGGCTCGGCTGGCGGTGCATCCCCCGCAGCGCATGGTGTCCCTGACTGCTTCATCCAGCTGTTTCAGCTTCAGGACTCCATGAAGCGCTCCCTGGAACGCACCAGGCAAAGCTACACAGGAACCCAGAGTTAGTTGCAGATTGAGACATGGTAAATAATACAGTAACAGATCAGCCATCAAATATAGAGGATTCAGTCAAGGGTTTTCATGTTACCACCAAGTTACTTATGTTATTCACTGTGCACAATTTGACTTTTTTTGCTTTTGCAATATCATTACAGGTATAGGCACTTGAACAGGTCTGCAGAACTTCACAAGTACGTTAACCCTCCTGTTGTCCTCGGGTCAAATTTGACCCGTTTTCAAAGTTTCTACATCAGAAATTTGGGTTTCTTTCAACCAAATTGCCCAAAAGTAACACAGATGGTTCCATGAAACGCTCTTGACAAGTAAAAGTAAGGATCAGTTCAATACAATCATTGACTTTTGGGTGTTTTAATCAATTTTTGACTCAACTTTGACAGTCTGTGATTAGCCATAAACATCCCCTGGTCATAATAATGTATACTTTCTGCATTTATTTTTAACTCTAAAATTAGATACAATTTCATAAAGGATACATGAGGTTTATTGACTATAAAATCCAAATATGAGTTTAAAAATAGTGGTAACAAGTTGGTGTAGGTGTGTACTGGTGGTAGTGGGGAATAGGGTGGTAGTTTTAAATTTTGACATGGGAGGACAACACAAGGGTTAAGCATCTCAACCTTTTCGCGGTGTAAAACCTGAGACACTCAACTCAGCGGGAAGGGGAAGATGAAAAGGAAGGAGGAGGGAGACCATTAGTCAGGAGATCAAAGGCTGGAGGACTCTACTAACGGATATACCGGCAGGGAGGGAACGCAAGCCACGCCAAGACAACAGACCTGGATCCTGCTATCCTGCTTACCTCATGTGTTTGTGAACACAGCAGGTATCAGCTGTTGGGATGTCTTGGCCAGGTTGTCCTTCACCTGGTGGATATGTGCTTCAGCCCAGATACAGGACACAAGATGAAATGCATTGTTTAGTGTTTAAACATTGGAGCCTTTGACATTTTTTGGGGGGTTGCTGTGGCTGCTTATTGATATAACACACATTATGTATCTTACACATCTATTCTGTAACATTATATTTTGATTTTGAAAGACAAATGCTATGTCTTTACAGACGATCATTTTCCTGCACGTACCATTTTGGGTTTCTAGCGGTTTTGACCACATTTCCCACTAGACCTCTTTGTTTCTGCGTTCTGTTTTTGCCTATCTCTTCCTCTTCTTGTTTTAAGGACAGATGAGAGAATAATGCTTGCTTCATACTGAAATTCCTAACAGCAGATTTCACACCAAAGCCATCCTGATGGAATACATTGCATAATGCAGTGTACAGGCTGCTAGCAACTGGAGGTTTTCACAAAAAATGCCTTGTTTTGCTCATTGAAATTATACTTCAATACCGTAAATAGTTGGACGTTTAGGGAATCTTACGTATTCACCACCTTGGCGAGAGTTTGATGAGAAGTCTGACACAGCTCTTACGTCTGTGTTTAAAGCTGTGGTAGGCAGTATATTTTCTTGCATCATTGGGCAGAAATTGCTTGATAAGCAGCATATTCTAATTCAAGAGATCACCAGACTTCTGCACCTCCTCTTGGCTCTGTAGTCAAGCTTTTAGAGAGTCTAGCCGTGACGGGAGACTTTGGCCAATCACAGGTTATTTCACATGCCGACAGAGAAGGGAGAGGGAGAGATGCAGGAAGATGTCTCACTCTACTTGAACTTTTGCCATTTTTTTTGCTTCCTACCTATAGCCAGGAGTTGGTTAGCTTAATCTAAATTAATTTTGCCATTTTCTTTCTGACTAATCATTGTGCTGAAAGTTAGTTCAGAATTAAGCTCATTAATGCACACAGTATATCTTGTTTGCTTAATCAGTTCTGGAATGAATATGAAATAATAAAACTTCAACTTTTGGGTTTAAAGGTGCAGGTAGGTAAAACATTTTTTTTTTTTTTTTGCTTTGGAGTTGGCCAGTCTAACTGTTCCCACTTGCTTTCAGTCTTGATGCTAAGCTAAGCTAATCAACTCCCAGCTATAGCTTCATATTGAACAGACCTTTATGGTCTTTTCATTTTCCTTTGGCAGGAAAATAAATAAGCATATTTCCCAAAAAGCGTGATGTCATAATGTCAAATTATTCCTTTGTATCATAAAATGAATGTAGCCTTACCAATGGTAGCCTGGTCCAGCTCCTGAGGGTTCTGTCTCTTCGGGTCATTCAACTGGGCCAGAACTGCATCTAGGGCATTTGGATCTGGACCATTCAGAATGAAATGCTCCAAAAACCTTACAGGGTTCAACAGATAAACACAAAAGGTTGAGTCTCCCTTCCCTCCCTTCTAAATAACTATTTAACTATGGTGCTTGACCAGTTTATCATCTTCTTCAGAACGGTCTCTTACCTTGCTGCAGCCAGTGTCCCAGCGACACACATGTCGTTGTTCTGGGTCACCCGTATGGCTTTCTCCACCTTCTCCAGCATCTCAGGTCGGCCAGCGTACATGGCCACCACCGGAGCCAGCTTAGTGACGCCGTCCATCTGACAGTCCTTATCACAGCCTCAAAAACACATACACATCCAGAGATTACGACCACCAAAAAAAGCATGGGGAGGTCTTTATGCACTTATTATCTGTCTTGGGTGGCATTAAGAAGGACTGAAGTACAGAGTGTGGACTGGTAGCTGGAGAGGTGCCAGTTCACCACCTGGGCACTGCCAAGGTGCTCCTGAGCAAGGTACCAAACTCCCCCAACTGCTTGGGGTGCCTGTCCTGCAATCGCAGCCCCCTCACTCAGACATCTCTTTATTTGTGCATGTATAGGACCTGAGCATGTGTGTGTGTACTTCCGGCCTGTGTGTAGTGTGTTCTAACAACAGAGTGAAAAAATTGTAATTTCCCAATTGGGGATCAATAAAAAGTATAAATTAAAAATGTACCAGTTTCTTCTTTGCCAGCATCCACATTTCTGATGAAAGCTTTCAGGCTCGCGTTTCTCCATGGGCCATCTATGGGGAGGATGGCTTTGGGACCTAACAAATGCAACAAACAGCTATTTTATATAGGAGAATGAATACATTTTTATTTGACAGTGTCATCCTCATTAGATATAATACCTATGGTAAAGATAAAATCAGAGAAGTATAGCTAAAGGGCAAAACAAGCAAGAGAGGAAAACAAACATTTCCTTGAACTTTCTGTTGATGTAGTTGACGTTTCTGTAGGTGGAGCTCTTTTCTTGTCTGCTCAGTCATGATGCCTATTAATGCCCATGATGATGACACAGCTCTCCCAAAATGCCCTGTGCTGTTAGGGTGATTTACAGAAGCACTGTATTTTTATGATATCCTGACTGTAATAAAGCCGCAAATATCTAAAGCTCTGAACACCAACCAGGAACAGAGAAGTCTGACTGTATAGAATATTTAAATAGAGAAGGAATTCCCCATCGGCTGGTAGGAAAAACATTACACACAGTGTTATCAGACAGCGGAGGCTCTCACATTTGTTTAGGTCTGTTAAGTTGATGATTGATATGGACATTACAATATTGACAGTTACATAAAAGCCGAACAGTACCTTCTTTCTTCCTGTAAGGATCATTGAGAGGCAGATCGTACACTGTTCCTGGGCCAAAGAACTTGTAGATGCGCTTGGTCAAGTCTTCCACATTTACATCTGCCAACACATTACATACTGTAGCTTTAAAAAAACAATTATGTTAGTTCACAATTAAACACACTGATGTGACATTATCTCCTATATACTTTACATAGTAAAAAGCAAGTGATCTGTTAAAGGTGGTGTGTCACCCAAAACAGGAAAAGTTCTTTGACTTCTCTTGCCAAAAGTTACTTGAGAAGATGGATAACGCTTTCATGTCAGCTAAATATTAAGTTACAGCTAGCTGGCTAACCTAGATTAGCATAAAGAGCTTTTTCAATTTATTGCAGGAAGGTAGATGAAAAGATGGATACCACTCTCATGTCTGTCAGTTAAATATGAAGTTACAGCCAGCTGGTTAGCCTGTTCTAGCATAAAGAGCTTATTCGCTTTCTTGCAAAGAGGTAGGCTAGATGAGAAGATGGATACCACTCTCATGTCTGTCTGTTAAATATGAAGTTACAGCCAGCTGGTTAGCTTAGCGTAGCAAAAAGAGCTTGTATGCTTTCTTGCAGAAAGTTAGATGATTGATACCACTCTAATGTCTGTCTGTTAAATATAAGGCTACAGCCAGGAGACTGTAAGCTTACCTTAGCATAGCATTAAAAAAAACAGCACCTGTAAAGATCACTAATTAACACATGGCCTGTATCTGTTATATTAAGCATATTTATGTGCTGGGCCATTTCTTGGCTTTGTTCCGGGAGATTCTGGAATCTTGTCAGGAAGTAACCCCAGGAAGTCAGAGCACTCAGAGACAAATAGTCCAGCACATAACCACCCCCTGTAATCCACTGTCCTTTTTAAACTTCAGTTTGGCTAACTGGTTCCCCTTTCTTTCAGTCTTTATTCTAAACTAAAATAATCATATCATGATCATCATTTGTCAGTAAGCACGAAGTGTAAATCTTCAAATCTGAGGACTCACTAAAATTGTTGGCTCCTTGCAACATAGGAAACAGCAGGATGTATGGGAAATATAGTCTTAATTTTACCAACAGTAACAATATCACAATCTTGACAACTTTAATAATGATTTATTGGCAATCAAACAATACTACTGTAAGACGTTGGCAGGCACCGAGAATGATATGTTAACATAGTTGCTGCCTGTTTGAGTACCTCCACACTCGCTCAGGGACTCCAGCAGGACATATGCCTGGTCCCCGTAGCAGGTCTGCTCGCCCGTCGTCCTGCGGTAAAAAGGATTGGCTGACTGAGGCCGAAACTCAGGACAGGGCTCCAGATCAGAGAGAACTTCTTTGAGCCTGTCTGGATTGTAGATCCAGTGCATGGGCTGGGCTGTATGGGTGGGGGACACACACACACACACACACACACACACACACACACACACACACACACACACACACACACACACACACACACACACACACACACACACACACACACACACACACACAGAAAAATAGTGGAACATTCAATAGTTTTGTTTTTGACATGACCTACTGTGTATACAGTCTGATGATAACAGATAAAATGGAAAGGGAAATAGATGTGTGAACAATTACATGTTAAGCAGTCACCAAGCAGGAACTAACATGTGGGATAATTCCCTTTCCTATGCATCATTAAATTGTAAGAATAACGTGGAAGTTAAAATATATGATGACTTTGGTCATCATATACTTCAAGTTTACTGTAGCAGTACAGCTATTGCAAAAACCTTCATAACAATATGTGTAAAGTCAACATGACTTACAGAATTTAAGGAACCGCCCCTGTACTTTATCAGCATGTACAGATGTTGCTTATGGATAATTCTACTGATAATGCTTGTGTGCAACACGTAAGAAAACAATGAAACAGTGTTTGAAATGTCATATTGTGTAACATCTAACACAAACACTAGAAAGCTGTGAAAGGTATTTAATAACAAATAGTGTGATGCAAGCTAATGTGATGTATAAACTCTTATGTATAACATTTGCAATGTGAGAAATAGAACATGGAAATAGACATGGAACAGTAGACGCTCCATGAAAGTATCATAACATGCAGTAGGAGTATGAATTATTGAGATATGGAAAGTGAAGGATGCAGATATGGAAAGCCTGTTTGCTGTAATTAACCCAGTCCCAGCACCAGTATCTCACAGTTTATCTTACCTGCTGCATCTGCTGCTGCTGACCCAATAATGGCCCCAATGGCTCGGTCTGCCAAAGTCAAGGCCATCTGCTTTCATTTTCAGACACAAGTACGGCATACACAATAAATAATGTGAGGCTTTCATCGTATATATAAAAACACAACCTTTAAAAAGATTGCCTGACATGAATGCTTGTAATTTCATTTAATTAAATAGAAATACGGCTCACTAATTGTTGTCGTTGTAAATGGTCTAATGTAGCCAGTAACTAAAATACAAACCTATAACAAAGTATATCCAGATGCAGAACTTAGAAGTTGTTATTTTTGGTGAATTTCTTCTATTGAAAAAATAAGTTACTATGGGAACCTATGCAAAACAGCACTTGATTACATAGGATCTGGTAAAAAGATTAGAGAATAGTTCTTATATTACTTTAGAGAGAACACAGTAATTTGGCTCAGTATATGGTGCATCTTAATGAAGTGCTCAATAATATTTGATGTCAATAACAAACTAATACAGACTTGGTTATCCTTACCTTAGAGCCTCGTCTTTACCTTTAGCATACCACGTGAAGTGTTTAAAAAACACACGTCCCAGTGTCAGTTCTCTGACAAGGGGAGGGTACCATCAGCCCAGTGATAAGCATAGACCAATGGCAACCCAAGAAAAACAGTTTTGTATTGTGGAGAGAAGCCAAGGAGGTGGTCAGATAGAGGTTAAAACCCTGGACTAGAGTTCTACAAACGTATGTAGGGTTTTAGCTTGCCAATCAAATGCAGAAAGCAGGTTTTGTATAGTATATGAGGGATAATTAGTTGCTCATGATTCTTGTCATTAGATATTTTACATACATTATTTTAAGATTTTAATTTTAACATTCAGAAAGCAGCATCACGTTTGGAAGTCACCAGGAGATTTCTTTGTCAGGTGCTGTGTACTCCAGCTTCTTATGTACTTCAGGTAGGTATTCCTATACCGTTGTGTTGCTAAGCTCAAAGGTCAAAGGTTAGTCTGGCTGACCAATGTACAATGTACGACAATGTAACAAGTGCTGGGATAAAGTCTGACACGCCCGATTGTGATTGGTTTAAAAAAATATATATATATAAATACAAACAAGCCAGAGCGTTTCCACCCTCTCCCCCCACCTATCCCAGAATAGATAAGTGTGTAGCCAGACCCTGCTCCAGTGCTGACACAACGTTGTGGAGATATATCTGGCACTGTAAGACTAGGGATGTTTGAACTTACAGTATTTATGCAATAGTGGCTGCCTTGGGGACTCCGCATTATATTTACTTGCATACATATTATTTATAATTATGTATGCTGGGGGTCACCCACTGACCTTGGGGCTCCAGCCACATGGGCCGTTTTTGCACCTGACCCCGTGTCTGAATTCAAGATGGTTTTAATAAAACCGTAAACGTTTTCTTTAAATTCCACGAAGGTTAAACACTTAATTTCAGTTAATTTGCACTTAAACTCTAATGCAACAGCAGAGGGAAAATTGCTATATGTTGAAATAGCTTTCAAAGACTCTCTTGTCATTTTAATTTGTCATGCTCTCTCTATCTTCCACTCCATTGAGTCCATCCTGATGGTTCCCCAGCTGATCCCCCTGTTCCAACTCTGATGAAACCCTCCAAGGCCTGGCCAGGCTGCCCTTATCCACGGCTTCTCATGGGTATCCCAGGCCATTGATTTCTCTTCTGGCCTACAAAACCAGCAAAATAGAGTGCCAAGGGTAGGGTCAGGTAATCAATAGCAGTTAGAAAACAATGAACAAAAGCAGCTATGGCCGCCTTCATTGTTACCTTGTTGATATGATTGAGGATGCCGTTCTAGAAGAAAACGTTCAAATGAACACATTACATTCATGAGGCCCATATTGTAAAAAGTCATATTTCCATGTCTTTTTTTTTTTACTATACAGCAGGTCGAGGTGATATAAATACAGTGAAAGTATCAAAACGCTCAATCCACAGAGAAATGCACCCAGGCTTTATTCAGAAACTGTGTTTTTAAACAATCCGTCTGGACTTTCATACGACTGGGATGTCACAACTGTACTTCATACAGGTAGAAAGCGCCACCACAGTGCCGTTACAGTCATTCCCCGTTACAGAGACGCAGAGAGCGCAGATGCAGAAGACCCGGAAATGCTGACCAATCAGAGCAGACTGGGCTTTTTTCAGGAGGGGCGCTTAAAAAGACAGCTGCTAAAACAGAGCTTTTAAGATAGAGGGTGAATACATGTATATTCTGACAGACAGTAGGAGAAAAATAATGTTTCTTTTTTATCATTAGATCAAGTAAACATGTTCTAGTAGAAACCCTGAAAATGAGCATGATATGGGACCTTTAAATGCATGCATTCAGTTCATTATCATGCTGGCAGGGAGGTAACATGCCCTTCACAGAGAGGATAAAAGAGCTGCACAAATAGATCAGCCACTGTTACCAGATCAAGTGACACAATGAGCACAGTGAAACTCTATAAATTACAGCCTGGTAGGATTTGTAAGGAGATATTAATGGAGTGTGGACAATGTGGCAGTGCCCGCATGTTCGGGGGGGCTGCTGAACTTTGGGGGCTTTGGTTATCTGACAGGACAGTTGGGAGTGGAGGGCAGCGGTGGAGTGGGACCAAAAAATCTACCGGGAAATTTTGTAGACCACCGGCCCTTGGGGGCAACAGCACAGCAACACGATTTTTTTTTCCCTTTTTTCTTTACGCTGCTTGGAATGCCTTCTCTCGCCTTTACTTTCCCTTTTCTTTTTTGGCTTTCCATCGTTACACTCACACACTGTCTGTTAACGTTACCGATATACTTCCAAACGTGACGAGGAAAAAAAGAGGTGTCCGATGGCTTTACGCCATAGGCCGACCGGGGCTATGCCATTTGCGGATGGGCTGCTCACTGATCTGCCTATATTTCTGAAAATCCTACACATGGCTGTGACCTGCACTTCGTTAGTGCTTTCTGATTAGCCTGTGTTTGTATTGAAATAAGAGGCTGCTGCGGCCTGCCGTACGGGTAGAGCAGAGGCGGCACAGTTTGACCAGCGGGCAGCGGCCGCACACCAGGCCGCCGGATGGTGTTGCTAAGAACTTGCAATGTATAACTATTATCAGACCGGCCCTCGCGGCCTCGAAACACTACCGGCCCACCGGGAAAAGTCCCGACTCTCCCAATTGCTTCTCCGCTGCTGGTGGAGGGGATGCCACTCTCCTATTTGATGCCAAAACTTGCAAAGTAACAACAAAGAGGGCGCGTATGTTGACCTGGACACAATTCTGTGGTTCAGCTTGTGGCCTGCGCTGTCACACTTTAACGTACTTCTTTATGTTAAATTAACAAGAGTCTACAGCCAAGCTGATGGCTCTGTGAGGCGACAAATGCTAACATACTCACAATGACAATGACAATGCTAACATGCTGGTGCTCAGCAGGTATACTGTTTACCATGTTCATGGTTTAGCATGCTAGCATACTAGGCTACTATCTGTGTTAAGTGTTAATTAGTGCAGCTGAGTTGTTAGTTTTGCAGATATTTGGTCATCAACCAAATTATTGGAAACAGTTAAAGTTTTACCTGATGACAGCGCTTGATGAAAAGTCAGGGGAGATCACCAAAGTCAGTAATCTTTATCCACTGAGGACCATGCATGTTTTCAACATTTCAATCTATTTAAATAGTTGTTGAAATACTTCATGAGATAAGTTTATATATTTAATCTGCTGGTGGCGATAGACGAAATCATCAAAGTTAAGATTATGTTGGACATGACATTGTGCTCAGGATGCAAAAATGACAGAAATCTTCTATTCAAAGTGTTTTGCCATGCACAGGATGACACACAGCTGCTGGCTGTAGATTCTCCTCATGATTCAGTTTATTTTATACTTTTTTTTTTTTGTGATATCTTTGACTATTACATCCGATACCCTCTTATCGTGTGCCATCTTGTTTTTGCTTATCTTCAATGACTCAATGAACGTTCTGTCTCTAATTTAATTATTGAAGCACGGTATGTGCTGTGACAGTGGGAAAAAAAATCCCTGGCAGTCAGATCACATCTGCCATATGTGCCCAGACATAATCATGCTGTTTCTTGGAAGCTCACATGGTTAGTCATTACCTTCTAATCCTCGTCATATTCCAGGTGAAATAACCCAGATATAGGCGTATCACTCATCTGTGCTTTGATGTCAAAGCAATAATACCATGTTTTGATGCAAATGCCAAGATGCTGCAAACACATCATAAACTGTCGGGATTGTTGGGTTATGGCAATTTTGTGCAAGTTCAATTTTAAAAAGAACTGAGAGTATTGCAATTTCCCAAATGTATGAATGTGTTACACTTGTGTGTGCTTCCCCTCAGTCCTTGTACAGGATTAATCAGAGGAATGCTGATAATTGTCTGGCTGCATGGCTGTCCTTCCCATCTGGGAGAGGAAGCTGAAACAGGAGAAGGTTGTCGAGAGGTATGCCAGCATCCGGCCGCGAGGCACCTCTTCTGTCATCTGCGCTATGCCAGCCATGGCATCCAGTGTGCAAAGCCAGTGGAAGACAAAGCTGGATGCTCACACAACTCAGCCACACAAACTCTTGATTTGAATACAATGTGGATGAAGAAAAGAAAAGGAGCGTCGACATTTCTGACATTCATCCAAATCGTCTGCACAAATACGAAGAAGTGGAGATGAGGAATTGTACATCACAGAAGTGTTTACAACTTCACATGCCGGAGACTAATCTTCACAGCATTATTTGCACAGGCAGTCTCTGTGTGTAAATGTACTCAGAATGATTCATCGACATACACTCTTCTTCTTCTTCTGGAAGGGTCCTTCCTCTGCAATACTTAACGTCTCTGTGAATCTCATTTCTATCTAAAAGGGAAATAATCTTGTAGGTGTGAAGTTCTTCTCTTCTTATCTTCCATCATTTCTGCACATACCGTAAGAGCGGCCTCATTTAGCAATGTTAATGTGATTATACCGGCACACCATGTGCTATATGGAGAGTTGTGTTTTCACATATTGGATTACATTCCTGTCTTTTTTATGTAATGCATACATTTTTGTAATACATTTAGAATGCTAAATTTATCATGTCATTCTGTTTTGTTGCTCTGCTGCTTAAATCCCCTTTCGCACACCCTGATTCAGATGTTTATTTAATCCCATTTACTCCACAGTCTTTATGTAGCCTATTGCTTTTTGTTGTGCTAATAGCCCAACAGGGATCAATAAAAACGTAAATCAATCTGAATGTTATTGCAGGTGCACTCTCTTGCCTCACATTCACGCCTGGAAACTACTCACTGCAGTCATGTACTCTTTACTTTGCAGCTCCTCTGCAGTCAATCAGGGCTCAAGAGCAACTTTGAAAGTGACAGAGGAGAGAGTTCTACCATTTAGCATTCTTGGCCAAATTCTCTCAGCAACTCTGTACGTTTGGCCACAAACTATAAAAGCTACATAACAGAGGCGGGGGACTCGAGTCGCACAACTTGACTCGAGTTAGACTCGGGTCCCAAATTTGAGGACCTGAGACTTGCTTGACTTGCATTGATTGACTCTACTTGACTCTAACTCTGACTTGAGAGACATATGACTTTAAAGGATTTTACTTTTTATTAATGTAATATGAAGTAATATTTGCTTTTGTCTGTTTGCTAATGTTGTCTTTTTTCTCGCTGAGGTTTTTCTTAGGTTACATTTTTAGGTTTGTGTGATATTTAGATTAGTTCAATTTACAAAACAAGATATATAGCGTCTTCTCCGTGAACCATCACCTTATCGTGGTGGAGAGGTTTGTGTGTCTCTGTGAACCTGAGGGCTGTGTTGTCTGGAGCTTTGTGCTCCTGGTAGGGTCTCCCAAGGCAAAGTGGTCTCAGGTGAGGGGCCAGACAAAGAATGGTTCAAAAACCCCAATGGAAAAACAAGGTAGAAATGGAGTGACCCTGCCCGGAGGAAGCCCGGGGCCCCCGTCTGGAGCCAAGCCCAGACGGGCGGGCGCGTCGGCGAGCGCCTGGTGGCCGGGTTTGCCACGGAGCCCGGCCGGGCACAGCCCGAACAAGCTACGTGGCTCCCATCTCTCCAGCCCATGGGCCCACCACCTGTGGGAGGAACCGCTGGGGTCGGGTGCGCTGCCACATGGGTGGCAGTGAAGGTCAGGGGCCTGGACGGACCAGACCCGGGCAGCAGACGCTGGCTCTGGGGACGTGGAACGTCACCTCTCTGTGGGGGAAGGAGCCGGAACTGGTGCGGGAGGTGGAGCGCTACCGGTTAGATCTGGTGGGGCTTACCTCTACGCACAGTCTCGGTTCTGGAGACACCTGGAGAGGCGTGATTGGGAGGAACGGCCTCCCTGATCTAAACCAGAGTGGTTGTTTGTTGTTGGACTTCTGTGCTAGTCATGGATTGTCTATAACGAACACCATGTTCGAACATAGGGATGCTCATAAGTGTACCTGGTACCAGAGCACCCTAGGCCGAAGGTCAATGATCGATTTTATAATCGTTTCATCTGATCTGAGGCCGTATGTTTTGGACACTCGGGTGAAGAGAGGGGCAGAGCTGTCAACCGATCACCATCTGGTGGTGAGTTGGGTCAGGGGGTGGGGGAAGACTCTGGACAGACCTGGTAAGCCCAAACGTGTAGTGCGGGTAAATTGGGAACGTCTGGAGGAGGCCCCTGTCCAACGGACTTTCAACATTCGCACCTCGGACGCTTTACGTGCATCCCTGTGGAGGCTGGGGGCATTGAACCAGAGTGGACAATGTTCAAAGTTTCCATTGCTGAAGCTGCGGCGAGGAGCTGTGGTCTTAGGGTCTTAGGTGCCTCAAGGGGCGGTAACCCACGAACACCGTGGTGGACACCGGTGGTCAGGGAAGCCGTCCGACTGAAGAAGGAGTCTTTCCGGGATATGTTATCCCAGAGGACTCCGGAGGCAGTTGCAGGGTACCAAAGGGCCCGAAGGGCTGCAGCCTCTGCCATGAAAGAGGCAAAGCAGCGGGTGTGGGAGAAGTTTGGAGAAGACATGGAGAAGGACTTTCGGTCGGCACCAAAGTGCTTCTGGAAAACTGTTCGCCACCTCAGGAGGGGGAAGCGGGGAACCATCCAAGCTGTGTACAGTAAGGATGGGACACTGTTGACCTCAACTGAGGAGGTAATAGGGCGGTGGAAGGAGCATTTTGAGGAACTCCTGAATCCGACTAATACGCCCTCTATGTTAGAGGCAGAGCTGGAGGATGACGGGGAGTTGTCGTCGATTTCCGGGCGGAAGTCACTGATGTAGTCAAACAACTCCACAGTGGCAAAGCCCCGGGGATTGATGAGATCCGTCCAGAAATGCTCAAGGCTCTGGGTGTGGAGGGGCTGTCCTGGTTGACCGCCGTCTCTTCAACATTGCGTGGAAGTCTGGAACAGTGCCAAAGGAGTGGCAGACTGGGGTGGTGGTTCCCCTTTTTAAAAGGGGGACCAGAGGGTGTGTGCCAATTACAGGGGTATCACACTTCTCAGCCTCCCGGTAAAGTCTACTCCAAGGTGCTGGAAAGGAGGGTTCGGCCGATAGTCGAACCTCAGGTTGAGGAGGAACAATGTGGATTCCGTCCTGGTCGTGGAACAACGGACCAGCTCTTCATCTCGCAAGGATCCTGGAGGGGGCCTGGGAGTATGCCCAACCGGTCTACATGTGTTTTGTGGATTTGGAGAAGGTGTTGACCCGGGTCCCCGGGAGATACTGTGGGAGGTGCTGCGGGAGTATGGGGTGAGGGGGTCTCTACTCAGGGCCATCCAATTGCCGACCAAAGTGAGAGCTGTGTCCGGGTTCTCGCAGTAATTCGGACTCGTTTCAGGTGAGGGTTGGCCTCCGCCAGGGCCGCGCTTTGTCACCAATCCTGTTTGTAATATTTATGGACAGGATATCGCGTAGTCGAGGGGTGGGGAGGGGTTGCGGTTCGGTGGGCTGGGGATCTCATCGCTGCTTTTTGCAGATGATGTGGTCCGATGGCATCATCGGCCTGCGACCTTCAGCACTCACTGGATCGGTTCGCAGCCGAGTGTGAAGCGGTTGGGATGAGGATCAGCACCTCTAAATCGGAGGCCATGGTTCTCAGCAGGAAACCCGATGGAATGCCTTCTCCGGGTAGGGAATGAGTCCTTACCCCAAGTGAAGGAGTTCAAGTACCTTTGGGGTTTTGTTCGCAAGTGAGGGGACAATGGAGCCGGAGATTGGTCGGAGAATCGGGAGCGGGTGCGGTATTACATTCCATCTATCGCACCGTTGTGGCGAGAAGAGAGCTGAGCCAGAAGGCAAAGCTCTCGATCTACCGGTCAGTTTTCGTTCCTACCCTCACCTATGGTCATGAAGGCTGGGTCATGACCGAAAGAACGAATCCAGGGTGCAAGCGGCGAAATGGGTTTCCTCAGGAGGGTGGCTGGCGTCTCCCTTAGAGATAGGGTGAGAAGCTCAGTCATCCGTGAGGAGCTCGGAGTAAAGCCACTGCTCCTTTGCGTCGAAAGGAGCCAGTTGAGGTGGTTCGTCGGCATCTGGTGAGGATGCCCCTGGCGCCTCCCTAGGGAGGTGTTCCAGGCCCGTCCAGCTGGGAGGAGGAGGCCTCGGGGAAGACCCAGGACTAGGTGGAGGGATTATATCTCCAACCTGGCCTGGGGGCGCACACCGGGATCCCCCAGTCGGAGCTGATTAATGTTGCTCGGGAAAGGGAAGTTTGGGGTCCCCTGCTGGAGCTGCTCCCCCCGCGACCCGACACCGGATAAGCGGACGAAGATGGATGGATGGATGGATGGATATATAGCGTGTTCCATAAAAATCAGCCTCTCTTTTATTTAGGATCCCCATTAGTTGTTACCGTAGTACCAACTATTCTTCCTGGGGTTCCACACAAAAAATAAAACAAAACAAGGCAATAATCATTGCATTAATACTTTCATATTATCAATACAATAAATAAACACTATATGATTCATAATTCCACAGGCATGCTTGAAGAACGCCAATAATGGCATGAAACCATTATACTTAAATAGTTTGAATAACTTTTCATGGCATGGATATATACTTATTTTATAAACTTCTGTTGTATTTCTCTTTGAGGCAATATGTTTGCCACAAAATGTTAAAATATAAGACGGAAGCAGGCTGCAACAGTTTTCGTTGTAATATTGTAAATAAAACAAAACCTCATGACAACTGTGTTTTTAAACTGATTTAAATGCGGAAACTGCAGTAGATTGTAATTTCCCCACTGGGGATCATTTAATAAAAAAAGTATAAGAGTATAAAGTAAGTACAAGTACAGATGGTCAGAAATGTTGTATGACTTGACTTGAGACTTGCTTGCGACTTGAAGGTTAATGGCTCTGACACAACAACCCGACAGCCGACCGTCAGCAGAAAAGGCAGTCGGACTGACCAGTCGGCTCTCCGAGGTCCAAAAAGCGCCTCGGAACACACCGAAGCCACGCCGACTTGAGCGTACGTTCTGTGCGTGTGGGAGACGTAATACGTCTCCATAACAGCAGGTGGCGCTAAAATGTCAGGTCGACAAAGGTCAGTTTAAAAGATTTTCGTCAGATTTTGAGAGGCGTTCGTCCCGCTCACCCCGCTCGTCATTTCCGGGTTAGCACTCCACCAATCAGATTTGTCATTGAGTCCGACTGCCCGCCCTCTGATTCAACATGTCAAATCGGCCAAAATGAAGGCCGACACGGCACGGAACACACCGAACAGGCTCGAGTCAATGACCTTGCCACTCAAATTGGTGTGTCAGGGCCTTAAGACTTGACACTCGCGTGTGACTTACTCCCACCTCTGCTACATAATATACTGGTGCCTGGTAAAGATGAAGCAAAGGCAGCGCACGCCTACTGTAATGACCCAGCATCCTTTCCATTCCCATCACTGAGCAATTTAAAACATTTAATTTGGTGCTCAAAAGTCGAACCAGAGCAGTCAGCATAGAGCAGAACGTGAGGAGAGTTCCCTCATTTATTCACACAGAAGCAATAAAAGATAAACCCAGCTTTAGCTAGACCATATATTGGCTCAGCCTCTCCAATCCTATTCTTAATGAGATGATAAGCAGGGTTATGCATTCGCAAGACGAATATGTTAGAAATGTTAATACTTTGTCGAAAAAGTGTGTTTTAACACATATTTTCTTCTTTCTTAGGGCATTCCTTTGTATAAAAATTACTGATATTAACAAAAAAGCTTTGTTCTCAAACCATAAAGTATTATTATTACTGTATTATTGCAGTAAAAAGCATGGTGATGTATTGCCTCTCAATGTTAGAAAGGAAGTAGTAAAACAGAAGTAGTTCTCCAAAACAAGGGAACAATAGCAGGCAATCATAAAGTTGAAATGGCTTTATTAGATGGAGGAAAGAGACCTAATTGGTTCTTCATTGCAGAAAGTGATCATATTCCTTTGGAGGAGACAATTTGTGTAGGCTGACGCAGATTGGGGAGGAATAAGAAGCAGGCGAAGGGGATTTAATGGCTATGTCATTGTGTAGCTTTCCAGTCGGTAAATGCAATGAAACTCAACGATCCCTGCTAAACCGATGCCACGTTCTATCCAACATCCTTTTTCTTTTGGTGATAAAAAAAGGAAGCACGATGCTCTCAAAATTCCATCTCACTGAGTTTGAACACCACACACCCAAATGTCAACTAAATAAAGAAGCAAAACATCAGAAGACAGTCTGCTAGTCTGTGACAGGAGCATGAATTACCGCTCACACACTGTACACTTATTACGTTTTTAAACATAACACTAGATCAGCTACAACACTATTAAATCCTACTCTACCATTTTTTTTAATTATTTTTTTTTTAAATCAGTAACCATCTGGATTTGCAGGAGCCACAGAATTTCCTCCCAAACCTAATGATTCACTCATGCAAATGAAAGGTTCAGAGTTCTGTTAAAGACACCTGAGATGCATCACTGAACGAGAAAATGCCGCCATTCATTAATACATGACAATACAAAGCAACTACATATTTAAAATATATACTGTACAAACCACGGTGTCGCATTGCTGGTCATTTATTGATACTGTTACATGTGAGCATATAATACAGTATTGATTATAGAAGTTATCGCGGAGGATATGTATAAAAGTATACAGTTCATAGCCTTTTACTTAATGCAAAACATAGACTGTTATTAAACTTTATAGACCAATTTAAACTCACCTCATTATTGCCAAATAAAGTGTTTCAATGGGTATGACTCAAACCATGACCACATTTAACACAAATGTCAAATTGTTTGGAAACCATAACAGTACAGTGAGTCTCTATCTCACAGAGATGCACTTATTTGGTTTGTTTAATCATAAATTTACATCATTACCCTGCAGCTGGGATATTTTTATGCAGAGAGGAACTTGGTTATGATGCATGATAATATTGGCTGTAAAAATTAGCAAGGTAATTTGGCTAGGCTAATTTCAAATATGCATTTCCCCCCAACCCAACAACAGTCTATGGTGTGTTCTGTACAAAGTATTGAGTGTGGCTGTAGCATTTGTTGTTATATACACACTGTCATTTCATACAGTGTAACGAGCCTATGGGTGGCAGGCGGAAGAGGTGAAGAACTGGGTGAGGGGGTGGGAAGAGCGAGTATGAGAGAGAGAGAGAGAGAGAGAGAGAGAGAGAGAGAGAGAGTGAGTGTGTGTGTGCGCGTGCGTGCATGTGTGTGTGTGTGTGTGGGGGGGGGATGAGAGAGCGAGAGCGAGAGAGAGAGAGAGAGATAGGAAGAGTGCAGGGCTTCCTCTCATCCATAGCCTCAGTACACCGGTCTGTCATCCATCAGCTCTCTGCCGCGGTCCAGTTCCGTTTCCCTCTAGTTTAACAGTTGGCGGATATAGCATGGACACGATTTAAGACGTAGCCTACTACCGATCAGTCAGCAGTTTCACTTGCTAAAAAAGAACAAATTCTCTTAAAGCTCGTCAGGCTGAAGTCAGAATAATGATGGAGTATTGGAGGCAGTGCTCGCTGTGGTTAATAAACTGCAAGGTGCTTCCAGCTAACCACCGGGTTACATGGGAATCTGCACAGGTATTTGATTTGGCTCAAACTCTCCGGGATGGAGTCCTCCTCTGCCACCTGCTCAACAACCTGAGACCCCAGTCCATCAACTTAAAGGAAATCAATCTCCGGCCGCAAATGTCACAGGTAAGAAACGACTGCAGACAAAATATCTGTTCCTCGCTCCGTCCCCAAACTACAACTAAGCCCCGTTGGAGAGAGCGCAACCAGACATCATACGAATTATGCTAGTATTAAGTGTCCTTGCTTCTCGGCGAAAAGAACACCCTGCTAGAACATGACTCAAGACTAATTATACATCGAAATAGCTATATATCAAATTCGGCATAATATAATACACAAATTAGCACTTGGTTATGAGAAAATCTCAACTTTTTAAAGATTTTGATTACACCTCTCGCGAACCGTGTTTTGGCGACGGAAAACGGTCAACAAATTATATAAATTGAAATTATATTCACTCCAGTCTATGATAGCACGTTATATCTACGCCGAAGAAAAAAGATGAACCTTGCCACTGTGGGGAACACTTAATTGTTGATTTATGACGTAAGTAGCTTTGACAGTGAGCAAGGAAACACTAAATTGCTAAAGAATTAAATGGAATTTGGCAGCCATCTACTGGGGACAACTTATGACTTATAGGCTATTAAGTCATAGGTGCTGTGAGCAAGAAAGACAAAAACCCGATTTTCTTCGATTCTTTTACTTCAGTCTGTAGTTCAAGTTACTTATTGTAACTGTTACTCATGGACAGTGTTGGACAACGCTGAACCGTTATACATGTACACAGAACTCCTCAATCTGCCCTCTATAGGTGATGCAGATATACACAGGGGATAAAGGTTAGGAGGTGATGAGGCTTTGTTGTGGGCTATCCTAACCAGAAAAGTGGATTTATCTCATAGAATTAACAACATGTATAACTTATCAGATATTTACCTTTATAATGCGCATTCAAGCAAATAAACTATTTGTTTGACATGTCTGGCAATGTGAAGGAACAACAGCAATTGCAATCTCCTGATTGGTTGTTTTGGATTGTTTGTTGACTAAAATAACTAACTAATGTTGTTCTACAAATAACTCAGTCTAATACTGCTAAAAATCCTATGTAGATAGATAGATAGATAGATAGATAGATAGGGAGCTGTGGCCACGTGGCTCCCGTTTGTCTGAAACCATCTGCTTCAATAACAGGACAGCCGGAGCCACGGCCAGATTAATATTCCCCTTCATAACAGTCAATCTGGGTGTCTGGCTCAGTGTCAACAAACAGTGAGGTAGACACTCACCTACTGAGCCTGCAGACCTGCTCTAGAAAAGATAGCCACTGTAGCAGTAACATACACACACACACACACACACACACACACACACACACACACACACACACACACACACACACACACACACACACACACACACACACACACTACAGTATCTCTATGTAATGGATGCCCTAATGCTCTCATCTGATGCAAAACAGGTGATTAAAGCTATGAATATCAGTACTATGGATGCACTGCACAGTTGATGGGTAGAGAAGGATTAGGCTTATTTCCTGAAAAAAAAAACATAAACTCACTGTCACAGCGGGATGGTTATTTGATATGCAGTTACTGTTCTTCCATAATCTAATTTGGTATCCGCTGTTGAATTTGAGCACACAGGTCGAGTGGACAATTCAAGCCAAACTGAGGATTTTAATGTCATCAATGGCAATGTATCAACTGTCAAAGGATCTGTTTACTCGGGGATTTCAGGGAAAACTAGATTGGGGAGAGGAGGAAGAGAAGCGGATTGGTCCAGTTGCTGTTCAAAGTAACTGTATTCTAGCACCAGTACAATTACTGATTAAGGGTCATCAATAGGTCAGTGTTTGCTGTCAGTCATGACATTATAACATACAACGGAGCTGCCATGCGTCGATAGGTTGTGAACCATACTTAGGCTTGTTGCCTGGCCTGGCCCAGACTGGGTTATTTATAGGCAGAGTTTGTTTTATGCATGGTTGGATGGCTTACTCACACAAGGCAGGGATGAAGCTACATTCAGGGGTAAATTAGAAGTAGTAGTACACTTAGGCAAAGTCCTATACATTTACAAAGCCCATGCGCAAATGCACGTGTGTGGGGAGCACTATTTTTGGTGCCAATGCCTTGTTACTAAAAGGTTTTTTGAACTGCATTTCCCAGAGGTCATCTGCCAAATATATAGCGCGTAAGGTTTGAGTTTTTTAGGTGGTGCTTGTTTCTTTGCCCGCAATAAGCACAGCGGTTGTGATTTTATAATGAAAACCACCTACTGTAGTTGGTGTTATGTTTATTGCAAAAAACAACAACAGATATTGTAATGTGCACCGCTTATTGTTCAACATTTTTACTATGTCCTTTTATAAACTTTGCAAATCATTATTTGGAATAGTAAATATTTGTTCTGGGACTTTACGACTTGATATGTGTGTCAGTAGATCATGACTCGTGGCTTCCCCTTTCACACACATTCACATCATGTGATGCTGGATACCAGCTCCCTCTATGTGCACAGTTCACCTAAACATGGATGTCAACCCCCCCCTCAGCGACCTTCCTCCCTCTGTCTTCTCTAAGTTAAATTTACATAACTGAGGGCGGAGTTGCTTCCCTTTTATCCTGCATAATTCATGAGGGCCGTGGCAGCTACTTTATCATTGGCCAATGATAACACATGGGACGCCACTGTGGACTCACCCATGGGACCCATGCGATGGAAAGACAAAGGCGGTGAGGGGACAGAGCTACAAAGAGTCTGCCTGGCCTCCATAGACTCGTCTCAGAGGACATAAAGGGCCCTTAAGGGCTAGCCCGCTGTGCTGGGGTTAGCTGCGTAATTAAGGCACAATGCATCAGAAGCTCCGGGGGGGTCCACATGTGTGATGTTGGCATCAGGGCGGGCTGCTTCTCATTCTGCAACATTAACCAGTTTTGTATGGGCTATATAGTGAGTCAGTTCTATTTAGAAATGGGCTCATGGAAGGGCAACAGAGATCCAGCAAACTACATATAGGCAGGAAAAAGAAGTAAAACTATGACATAGTTTGGATCAGTCTGATTAAATGATCTGTGCTCTCGTGGTGAAAGATGATGAATGATGCATGGGTTGCGTATGTGTACTCTGTGCATGACAAGGTTTGCTATAATATTTCAAATGAAGAGCTCAAAGTTCCAGTTAAGGGCTTAAGGTCAGTGTAAAGCGAACAATTCACCCTCTTTGATCATAGTTTTACAGGGCTGTAATGAACCAATTACATAGTCTAGACGCAGCGCGCCCACAGTGACGGCTGCATTTTGCTTTCCTTCCAGAGAAAACACCACATAATCAGTAGATGTTTATGTCAAACTCTGTGAAAACCAGCAGTTTAGCGTTAAGAGGAACCATGAATTGTTTGTCGTGGCGCAACGAACCGACCATGTGGTCAAACATGCAGCATGCAGTCTTTCCGTCCTTCTGTTTGAAACATTTGGGTCGAAGTTCTGCTGAATCTCAGTTTTGACTAAAAAGACTGCAAATAATATTCCAAACCCCACTGGTATATGTTGGTAGCAAGGGCATGGACCTCTTGTGTGGGTGTCATAATGCTGCTAAAAACAAACTAGCAGGCTAGCAGAATGAGCCAGCCATTGATACATTCAGTTCAAACACACAAACAGCTAAGGCTGTGCCTGAAATCTTGCCCTGTCACCCATAACTTGTTAAGTCTACTGTTGCCTCGTTTTCCATGACACAGGATTATAAACTGCGGATTCAGAGTGACAACATTATTGCGAACCCCCCAGCAGCTAAATGCCAGCCGTGAGCCTCAACATGCACAGGAAATCAGGAAATGGAATAGAGGAAGGAAGTGAAACTAAACATGCCCTCGATCAAGCTCAGACCAGAACACTGAGATGTCAGACACAATGAAAAGAAGCCGCTTTGTTCTCACACAGCAAAAAAAACCAACAAAAACACTTTTCTCTTCATAGAGCCGGCATCAAAGACTTCACTTCATTTTTGGAAAGTGAGAGAAAGACGTAGTATGAGTAAGAGTACTTTTTTTTTTAAGATTATTTTTTGGGGGCTTTTTTCCCTTTATTTCAGAGTGACAGTGGATAGAAAGGAAAGGTGGGAGAGAGATAGGGGATGAGACGCAGCAAAGGGCCACAGGTCGGATTCAAACCCGGGTTCGCTGCAAAGGCCTCAGCCTATATGGGGCGCACGCTCTTACTGGGGGAGCTAGCGGTGGCCCCATGTAAGAGTAATTTTAACCAGCGTCAAGTGGCACTACTGTTTCACAGAGCAACAAAGTACATCAGTGCACCGAAAAACAAGACAGAAACCAACAGAGAAGACTTAACATGAAGACTTAATTCATCCATTTATGAAAGAATTATCCCTTTTTTACAGTGTGATACAAAATACAGGCATGTCAGGATAGCAGGCATAGCTTGTATACATATAAAGAGAACCACTGCTGATACATGTGACAGATTTATTATGCTAAAGCACATTTTAAAACACATATGAAAAACCGTCATCATGTGACAAGACCACTGCTCAATAAATACCACAATGGATTTGCTTTTCGTGATTTTATTTTGACAGTTATGGAGCAGGCAAACTGATCAGATTTTAACCTTATCCAGGCGTATTGCATATAACATATACATATAGTACACTATTATACATGATACATGTGTATATTTTGTCAAGCCAAGACCAATCACAGATTCTGTGATGTCAAACAATGAAGAGAAAAGCAAGCTTCACGCACGAACAATCTATACAGCAGACTTCAAAGGCTCCGAGGCTCGCGCTGCACTCGCAAAGACAAAAAGTTAGAGAGAGATAGAGAGCGTGGGAGAATGAGAAAGACCGAGAGAGAATGTCTTGATTTTCCTTTTGTTTGGTGCAGAATAATACGGGCTCAAACATAACATGTAAAAGCATAGAATGTGATGTTCCAGAGTTAGGGTTCAGATTAAGTATGAAAGTACAATTAGAGTTAGAGTGATTAGAGTTATTAATTATTGTCACAGCATCTGAAATTGAAGGTGCTCCTGTAATAAAACAGGATTGGGCATCGAGAACCGGTTTCAACTTGGAATCGTTTCAAAAATTACGATTCCAAATGGAATCATTTCTTTATTGGAATTGTTTGGAATCTGATCATCGGTTTCAAATTTAACAAGTAAATTAACCAGTGAATCCAAATAAAAATGTCCTCTCATCTGTGAAATAAGCATGTGGGCCATTTCAACTAGCCTCGTGAAACCGTCCTGATCTCACGAGCTCCAGTTTTCCACTCGCAGATCGCCCAACATAGGTGGTGATAGACAGATGGTTTATCCAATCAGCTAACCAGTATTTTCACCCCTTCCCAAAAGTTCTCCAACGGAAAGTTCCCAGATGGATATGCCGAGCAAATGCGAAGCAATCCATCCGGCGGAGTCAGGTTACGTTTCATCTCCACCCCTCAAAGAATTTGAATTGAGTATTGATGAGAACCGGAATCAAAAGGAAGAATCGGAATTGGAATCAGAATTGTTCAAATCAAAACGATGCCCCACCCTAGTAATTAAGCAGAATAAGGTCATAGATAAGTGAGGTGTAACCATGTGAAGCGTTAAAAGAGGTTATTAATACTTTATGCATTTCTGTACGAGTGTGAACCACACAGACTCATTACACACACAGATTCGCCTTACTCTAATCCATATCCACACTCTCAGAATGAAATGTATGTTTTCCCTGAACATGCCTTCCAAATGTTTTTGACAGTAGTAGTTGCAGCGCCACACCTCTAGTCTGATAACCAGCTAGTCAATCACACTCCCCTGGCGTTCCTGAGGCCTACTACCAAGCAAGATTTGGGGTTACCGAGGTAACTTCAGGTTCAACCCAGGCCAGCCTCCGATTAGATGTTAGGACCGAGTCATCGTTAATCTAAACCATTGCTTTACTGTGTTTCGTCCCACAATACAATCAAACTAATTCATATTAGAGCTGGGCAAATATCGATATTATATCGATATCGTGATATGAGACTTTTGGATATCGTAATACGTAATATAGCATAAGTGTTGTCTTTTCCTGTTTTTAAAGGCTGCGTTACAGTACAGTGATGTCATTTTCTGAACTTACCAGACTGTTCTAGCTGTTCTATTATTTGCCTTTACCCACTTAGTCATTATATCCACATTACTGATGATTATTTATAGAAAATCTCATTGTGTAACTATTTTGTGAAAGCACCAATAGTCAACACTACAATATCGTTGCGGTATCGATATCGAGGTATTTGGTAAAAAATATCGTGATATTTGAGTTGCTTGAGCCCTATATCTGAAATATTCCTTTTTGTGGTGGTGACAAACCTCAGTGTGCAACATCCAAAGACTTTCTGCACGCAGTCCGACTTTCGGAAGTGGATGTGACATTATTAAGATTAGAAGAACTTTCAGCAGTAGCTATTTTCCATCTCAGAAAACAATTTATTATATCATTAAATTGTTAAAACTTTGCACTGTAGGGTAGATTTGCTGCTGATCCGACTCCTTTGTTGTCCGTCATCTTGTGTAGAAAATGTCCCCTTCTGGGTTGTTTCTATGGAAACAAGAAGGAATAGGAAGAATTACGGGTCCAATTTCAGTGACCGTACTACATACTTAACATCCTCATCTATATTGTATGTATTTGATTTTATTAGGATCTCCATTAGCTGATGCAGAACACCAGCTACTCTTCCTGGGGTATGCATACCTTTAACCAATCACATTCAGTCGAATTTGCATAGTGATATTGCACAGTACTACAAATTGCACGCTATTAGTATGCAGTATGCGAGCATTCGGACACAGCTTGTGAGTCCCTTGATGACTAACCCTGAGTTACTGTGGCTTGGCTGCCCTCGTTGATTCAGTTTGAAGAAAAGGATTGCACCTGTCAGTGTGTAAATACCACATTACTGCAGCCGTGCATGCCACGTCGGGGCCAAGCCCCACAGCCCCCCCCGTTTACAATTCCAGGGCAGCGGGATGCAGTCGCACTGGTTTGTTCCGCAGTGTCATCGCGATGACACGCATCTTCATGCGCCGCTTTATGTACAGCGACATAGACGCAGATAGATTACGTTACACCTCACTTGTGCACGTACGCGTGCACTGAGCGAACTGACCTTTTATTCCGTCACCAAGGTAACAAGCCTGCACCACAGACGAGCGGTAAAGGCTATGGTCCATAGTGCACATTAAAGTATAGATAATGTATATGCTGATTTTATTAGGAGGTATTCAGTGGTGGACAATGTACCTGCAATCAATGTTTATTATGTTACTCAATTCTGCCGGTGATGGTTCAGTTAATCACTGTTGAGTGCTCTGAAAGCTCTGAGACAGTCAATACTGGCAAACAATCCTCATCATAAATGAGATTTTGAGTTTAGCGAGGGGGGCTTACACACATCAGAGGAGGCCTCTCGGCACACATGCTAATTAAGAAAGTTTAAGTAGTAACATTAACAAATGAAAATGGCAGTTTTGCCCCCTTTTTTTTTTTAGCTTGGTGGAAATGTCAAGATTCTATCTGAAACACAGTGAGCAGACAGGAGGAATTGTAGATTTAGATCCAGATGATACCAGCCCTACAACTGTGGTCATAGCCATCAGCAGTGTGTGTGTGCAACCTTTTAGATGTCAGGTTCACTGTCATGGAAACATGGAGCCAGGCGAGGTGGAGAGTGCTGTATCAAGCTCTACAGAAAGCTGATTTAAAACCTACCAAACCCCCTATGTACTGCCTAAATATATATTGGACCTGTCTAAACCTGTTGTGTGAATAAGATACGTGGCAGTGTGTGGACCCAGTATGGGTATGGAGAACGCCTGCTGCACATTATTGACCTTGTCCCTTTTTCACAGGGATAGGTACTGTATGTATAAGGCGTCCTGCTATGAGCGACTCATGGTGGAAGTGACGGATGACTGTTGTCTATTGGAAATAGGAATGTCCATATTTGTGTAATGGAGACAAAGAGGGGAAGAGTAAGAATCCCTGCAGTAGAAATAGTAGTGGCGCCCATATAATACATGCAGGACAAAGCACACACAGGGGATAAGGAAAAGGAATAGGGCTATGTGCAAGACCATATATTGTTGTTATTACCAATACAGTCTTTACAATTTCATGATACACACAGTGTCCTTGGATGCTTTGACTGGATGCCAGATACAAAAATATGCGTAGACATTGAATACAGGCCCCAACAGGCTTTGAAGCAAATTAAACAGAGGCCTAACGGTGGAATTGCAATTCACGGCCATTCACATGATGCCTTCTGGCCCAAAAGACTTTTTCCCCATTGACTTACATAGCGAAAAAGACATTTGTTAATCAGTGGATACATTTTTTTTAAACATCACAACCCCGGCAAAATGAGAATTTGATCCATTCGGTCCAATAACATTTGGAAAAGTCTAGGAAAGTCGCACGGTTAAATCATTTAATCCCCATTGAAGTTAGTGGAGCGCTAAACCGGAAGTAGCCGGCTCGGCCGGCGGAGGTCTCTAATGCGCCTGCTTTATGGACCGCACAGTGCCGAAGCAGTGCTGATTATCTGGGTTATTTTCGGCTCCATGATGGTTTCATGCGCCACTGAGCAACTCTTGTAGGCTTGAACTGGGCTCGCCTCAAACACTGTATCCAGGTTTTATTACACATCCATGATTGAATGCTTCTTGGCAAGAAAATGGACAAATCTGCAGTTTATCAGCTTGAGTGTTTGAGCTTAAATCCAAAAATATTAGCACTGATACCGTATCAGCCAAAGCGGTCAAACCCCACACCTGAATGGACACACACACATTGCACGCACACGCACGCACGCACACACACACACACACACGGGACAGCGGTTGACCAGGCTCTGTGAAGTGGCACAGCAGAGCATTATTCACACTTTTTTTTAACACAGTCTTCCAAGAGGTATAAATCAGGGGGAGAAGTACAAGGAGGAAAAGGAGGAGGGGGGGATGCTGTCTGCTCACCCTTCACACTAGAGTGTTTGTGCATACAGTGTGTACATTTTATTTAGTGCCTTGCACAGTTTATGACATTCAACCCTCCAATCTCCACCACACTTACTCTTTGTAAACCTTCTTTTGGGCCAATCACACACTGTTGAGCTTAAACTACTTGACCTGGGTTTCTGTAGCCAAGAGGGTTCATATCTCACGCACTAACACTAATTCAATTCCCTTATCTAGTGGGGGGATGGAGTAAGCTTTGTGTATATGTGGGGGTCATTGGGGTTAAATCCAGGATTTAATGGAAAATGACTTCTGGGACACTCATTGGTGTTGTGGGGGAGGTACAGAGGTGGAAGGGTGGGTGGGGGGTGGAGGGAGTTGGGTTTGTCCCTTTTTGCCTTATTGTCATTCATTACAAGAAAGAACTCTATGCCTTTGTCTATCATCTTCAGAGTGGAAAGGCTGGTCCTGTAGTGTGGACAGGGAAATCAAAGCTTTTCCAAAAGCTACATGGTCGGTTCATCGGGAGGCCAGTTTTCTGTCGTCTTCAATTCTCTCTGCGATTGTTCATTTTAAATGCCACTACAGCTGATCACGCACTTTGGGTAACCTTTATTTATGTCAGATGGCTTTGTGAACATAAAGAAGTGAAATGATTGACAACTCAACGCAGCAGCGCAGCTATGATTAAAATATGTCATTGATAGTGATACTGCGTGTTTGGTTATATTTTAACACACAGTATCAGTTATACTGAAGATGGTTGTGGTGCAGTTTCTTTTGCCAAAGCAAAAGTGAGAAAGAGGTTTAGTGCTTACCTATTGCTGTTGTGTTTCAGTGTTTAAAGTTTTTTTTTTAAACTGTGCTTGGGCAAAATTATGTGATTGGTACTGGTAAAAAATGTTGATGGTACTGGTCTTTATAAAAATATATAGCTATGTGGCAACACTGAAAGTGACTCTTGTGCACATGGCTTCAGACTCTTGTATGGAATTTAATGAATAGTTTCTGGGCATTTTTTTCCTGAAAACAGCCGCCAAATTTAAACAGTAAATCTGTGGGTGGTAAAACCAAACCAATGGGCTGGAAGATGCTAAAACCCTCAATAGAGCTGAGGGGAACTGCAGAGTCGGGTGATAATTATGTTTGGGTTTGTCACCACGAGTCACATCTTTCACATTACACATAATAATGTGATCCATTTCCAATCCAATTCAATTTCAATTCAATTTTATTTATAGTATCAAATCATAACAAGAGTTATTTCAAGACAATTTACAGATAGAGTAGGTCTAGACCACACTCTATAATTTATAAAGACCCAACAATTCCTGTAATTCCCCCAAGAGCAGGCATTTAGTGCGACAGTGGCCTTTTTAGGGAGAAACCTTGGGTGGTGATGAAAACTTCCTTTTAGGGAGAAACCGCGGACAGACCAAGGCTTTTGGTAGGCGATAAACATTTATATTAGAGCAGCTCTAACATTTAAAATTCAAAAAGTTACTGTACATGTTCTCATTTTCTTTCTCACTTTTGGATAATGCTTGTCGCCCCCAATTCCATAACATACTGAATGGAAGGATTAGCAGGAGTAGCACATAGAGCTATCTTTTGGAAACACAGATTACTTTCGTGCCAATCCTCTCCTCACCTAAAAAGGGAGGTGACCAATGAGCCAAACTCCTGAAAAAACACAACAGTCACTTACAGGAAATGTGAGAAGATAAAGAGGTGATAATGTGGCTGTCACTAACTAGAAGGGGATATTCGGAGTCACGAAACAGACTGGAAAAAGTGAGCGGAAAGACCATCTGCATTCTACGTCAGCGTTTTTCAGTCGTGTGCCGTTGTAAACCAAGATAGGTTTTCATTCTAACTAGCCCATTTCACTCAAGCTCAATCCACAGAGAAATGCACACATCCCGTATTTAGAAACGTTGCCTTTGAACGAGCCGTCAGGATTTCCGTACGGTTGTGATGTCACAGCTATACTATATATAGGGAGAAAGCGCCGCTACAGTTCCGTTAACCGCCATTCCCCGACTGCAATGACGGTGTAGAGACTTGCAGTGAGCGCAGATGTGGTAGACCCGGAAACGCTGACCAATCAGAGCCGACTGGGCTTTTTTCAGCACCGGGGCTTATAGAGACACGTGCTGAAATGGAGCGTTTCAGACAGAGGGTGGATACAGGTATATTGTTACAGTATGTGAAAAATAATGTGTTTTTTAAACATTAAAACATGTGCTATAGAAACCCAAAATACAAGTACAGTTTGAACCTGTAAATGAGCATTGTATGGGACCTTTAAACAAGAGAGTAGTAACTATGAAATCAGTTACTACAGTTTATTGCCAGAATGAAACGCTGTTGACCATTGTGATGTTCACAATATTCCATTACAATAAGTAAGGCTGTCTGCTGTGATGACCCCAACCTCTGAGAGAGAGCAGCAGCGCTTTCGTCAGAGCCAGCAGAACTTCACCTACTTTCCACCTCCCATTTCCTGGTTACACAGCTGACAAAAGCTCCAACATGACATGGATGTGACCTGATGGCTTAGATTGGGAAATGTCACCCACTGGTTATGACTTACAGAGTCTTGACAAAAGAGCTCCACTGACCGGACCTGTGCACATTATGTCAATCGCACCGGACACAATATCTCAGACGTAATCCAGCAGGGGTTTGAAACTGACAGACATATGTCTTATTTGCGTTTTCTTCCCTTTACATTGCCTAAGCATGTTTCCCTTTTAATAATTTTCCCACACTGCTGTCAGTAAACATATAAGAGAGTCAAACAGATAGAGAGAGCTTTTAACTACCAAATTAGATTTCATGCACAGGCCTTGATTCCTTATCCTTTTGATTGCCATTAATTGATGCTTAACAAGGTTTAAGCAGTAAGATGGCCAAACTCTGACTGTCTTTCATTGCGTAAATCTATGAGAGAACAAGAGCAGGATTTCATTAAGCTCCACAATACGCACGGGGGCCATAAAAGGCTCCGGCTTGTTGCTATGGAGCTTTGACTTGTACCAAGGAATACATAAGCAGAAACTGGATACTTATTGTGGATACATAGCACGACCTGGTTCATATCAAAAGCACAGCAGCGAGATGGCTTGTGTTACAGGAATATTTGTTTTGCCTTATATTCCAGATGGTTGGTCCTCCAGATGAAATGCAGTGGTGTTTTTTTTTAAACCCTCCACTAGTCCTGTGTAAGCCATGCATTTTCAGCCTAACTGAGTCGACATGTGTTTGCAGCTTCCTGCTGAGATGTTGCAGCATAATCTATCCTTAATTCCTTTTTCTACACAATGAGGTTATTTGCAGGTTTCATTCAAATGCAGAAATAGGTATACACTATTGGTTGTATTTGCCTTGGCTTTGGTTGAGTTTGACTCAGAACATTTATAAATACTAGAGTTATAATAACAGCCCAACCAATACTGTTTTTTTAAAGGATGATTGATATTTAAAAGTAAAAAAAATATATAGAATATATTGGCTGATATTAATTTTTTACCCCTTAAATTCATTTTTTTTAAAGAATCATGACCATATATGTACTGAGGGGGACATGACAAACGGGGACAATGGGTACACTGTCTCTTAATTACTTAAAACATATCTTTGAGATTTCTAAACTGCCATTTTTTGTATATCTGTGATAAGCTTATATTAGCCATTGGTCGATATTAGCTCTGACTATAGTTGTAATAATTTGAGATGTTTTAAAAACTGGGTTTTATTTCTATATAGCTTTCAAGTTTTATGACCAAAAAGTCTTAACTAAAAAGGTCCACTCGCTAGCTTTTCCCAGGCCTTCAGTCTTTGTGCTAAGCTAACTGGCTGCCGGCTGTAACGTCATATTCACCGTATTTCACAAAATGGCAAATAATCCTTTAAAAGCTATAATATAGTGAGCAAAATTTAAACAAGCCTTTTTTGGTAACACTTTACTTGAAGGTATCTACATAAGAGTCACATGACACTGTCATGACACATGAACCCTAACTCTAACCCTAACCATAATCAAACCATAACCATAACCATAACCATAACCATAACCATAACTTTTCATGACAAAAACCGAATGGCACTTACTAAAAGAAGCGTTATGTCATAAAAGTTGATGACTTGTTTATAATGTTTATGACCCGTTCATGACAGTGTCATGTCACTCTTATGTAGATACCTTCAAGTAAAGTGTAACCCATTTTTTTCTTACTTTTAGTTTACTATAATGACATTGGCTTATTCATGTACATAGGCTACACCACATGCATGCAAATACAGATGTGCAAACACACACACCCCCACACACACACACACACACACACACACACACACACACACACACACACACACACACACACACACACACACACACACACACACACACACGAGGCAGGCCATTCACTTCCTGAGCCCCAGAGAGTCACCAATGCAGAAGAGAAGCTGCCAGCGGAACAGTTACTAGTTGCCTCATGCTGCTACACCCTTGTTAATACAATTCCCCTCTACTGTCTTCAGCTCAGTGTAGCAGAGACACTGTCTTTCACATACGCCATGTAAAGCTGCTTCCCTCAGATAATATGCTGAGGTCCTTTGGGACTCTCCAGAGACTCCAGGCAGACAAGATGTGCTTGTCTGATAAAAGAAAGTGATGTGTACAAGTGTAAACATTCAATGTTATTCACTCACTCACTGCTCGCTCGCTGCTTTGAGCTGCCTCTTATCTGGAGCTCACTGGCTGGGGGCTTTTCGCTCTCTTGCGAAGCCATCTGTAAAGCATTAATTCAATCGAAGTGGAGTGCATTTCATATTTGATGCATTGACATGCGCCGTACAGACAAATCGGATTTTGCTTTGTCCCGATGGCAAAGGTGTATTATGAATAACAGAATAAGTCTGGCTTCTTCTTCTCCCGAGCAATTCTTTTTTTTAAATGACACTGACTGAATTATTTGAGGTTGTTAAGTTTAGGTTGTCAAACATGATTACAGTCAGGCCTTGAGTCCTTGAGTATGGACTCCACATATTAACAGGATGGCACAGGGTTGTGCTCTTTTTTTAAGAAACAGGAAAGGGCTAATGAAATCCTCTTCCTGTAAACCTGTTACCCAAGAAGAAGAAGAAGAAGAAGAAGAAGAAGAAGAAGAAAAAGAAGAAGAAAAAAGGACATGATGACGCATTGTAATATGGAAACCTTTCTCTGGAGAATTTCAAATGATGATAGATAGAGTGCTATAGATGCAATAACTATACTAAATGTCATTTTAAGTTGTGACAAAATGACAAAGATTTAGCAACAGAAGGAATGATGGCTTTGTGGTGCTCACATGCAACTAAATCTGCCTCCCACCTTAAATAATTTAGCTTTTATTTTATTTAAATAATAAATTTTTAATATAAATAATAATAAAAACTTTTTTCTTACACTGTTTGAGTCCGCCTTTGTATGTACAGCAATTCAGTGTTTTCAGTTGTCTTTGTTCATGCCAGACGCTGGCCCTTGTTCTGGTGCAGCCACAATGCCTGACTGCTCAAATGCAAAAAGCCACAACCGCATATTTGGTCTTGCACTGTGTTTCTTTGTGTTGGCTGTGATATGCTGTTGCCTTTGTCTTTGTACCCCGCATGTCAATATTGACACTGATGTTACTCTGCACTACTTCCATCATGCAAGCATCACTTTGTATGAAGCCACATTACCCATGTGTGATGATCTGTCTGTGACAGGTGAACATTGAAGGGTGATTTAGGTATTTTTCAATCTGGACCTTATTTTCCCATGCATTTGTGTCTTAAGTGACTAATGTAAACAAAAATATTTGAAATTGGTTCAGTATTGAGTGAGAATGCTACAACTGGCAGCAGCAAACCATGCTGCAATGTAACCCTATAGGGCAAATTTGCACCGTCAATGTCTGTCCACTAAATGTGCTCAGACCTCTGCAGGGTAAATCCAGAGAGTTAGCTAGACTATCTGTCCAATCTGAGTATAACTGAGTTTAGCGCCGCCCATGACGATTGTGATTGCCAATATACCAGAGCACGTTTTTCTCCCATCCCGGGAATGCTGTGTGGACTAGCCAGACCCCCCTCTGCTCCGCAGCGCTGTGGAGGAAGGTCTGGCAAAGCGAGACTACTGCAGACCTAATGTTCTGCAAGGCTCGTTGTATGGACCAGTGTTAGGATCCATTTGTAGCTGTATGCAAGAACATCTAGCCTCAACTTTCACCTGTCATATCCAAATAACGTCTATGAAAGCTGCTTGAAGTGCAGCTCGACATCTTGTTGGCACAATTCAGAAACGCTCAATTCAAAATCTTTAAAATAACACAAAGCTACGCTTTCTGTACTCCATAACAACAAACTGTCCTTGAACTCCTCTCCCCATTCATGTTCCACACTATAAACAAATCTATAATTCCACAACGCTGTCCTCGCAAGATTTCAGAACGAGAATTCTAACTCCTCTAACTAACCCATCATCCCATAATAATGTATACTTTATTAATCCCACAAGGGGAAATTACAATGTTTCAACTCCGTTGTTATTACACACATTACACACAGTGTGCTCAGTACCTATACATGCACTAATGGAGAGATGTCAGAGTGAGGGAGCTGCCCATGGAAAGGCGCCCCGAGCAGTTGGGGGTTCGGTGCCTTGCTCAAGAGCACCTTGGCAGTGCCCAGGAGGTGAACTGGCACCTCTCCAGCTACCAGCAACCCTCCAGTTCCCAACCCAACTCCCTACTGACTGAGCTACTGCCACCCAGTAGATAGTCACCCAGTAGATAGTCACTTCTAACAATCTGAGCTTGTCAGTGGCAAAAAACATATTACCTTTAACTACTTCAAACGTTTGTTAGTATAGAACAAGACCTGAGAATATAGCAAATATAAAATAAATACAACAATATATACAATAGAAAAATATACAACAATGCTCAACAATGGAGAGTTCAGACAGTGTTTATTTTCACATGGATGCATTAAAATGCCCATTTACAGAGAAGGCCATCTGTTAAACCTAATCCCAGCACTGTGGTGGAAAGTGATGTGGCAAAAAAAAAATAAAAAAAAACACCCCTCCCCTAAACATCTCTTTCACCAGCACCCCTTCCCATCCTGTATCAACTACAGGAAGGTTAATGGGCGTGAGTAACAGATACTGGCCCTTGGCTAACTACCATATGTTGACACCTTCCCCTTCACTAACTGCCTGTTTCTCTTCATAAAGAGAGTGAACCACCTCAGAAAGCTTTACTCAATTCAGTGGCGTTCCCCCTCAGTTTTCTCCGTGCCATTGGTGTGGTTGGGCAGCATTCAGTGCTAACTGCCGCATAATTTAGATAAATCGTTTCTGGATGAAGTCCCATTTACATCATTAGCGAGGTTTAGATTTAGGTTGCAGACAAGGCAGAAAACACAGTCAGTGAATGACCTTGTTTATTAGAGGAGTTACTTATTGATTGTTTGATTAAATTGTCTCGGGTCAAGGTGCACCCTCAGCTGTAATAAAAGCTCCCAGTGTATACAAATTAGCTGAGGAAGAGTTTTATGACCTTTTGTGCATCATGTTACTTTATTGTTGGCAACAACCTTGTTACCCTCTATGAAAAAGTCATAACACATAACACAAGTGTCATCACACCATGACATATAATTCACCCTGGCAGACAACAAAATTCTCTTCATTTATTATAAAAGAATTAGCATTCAAAGTTTGGTCTTTCATGGATTTTTTTTTCCCTTATGTGTAAGTAATATATTTTCTCTCCAGTTTGGAATACAACAGATCAAACAAAATCAAACTTCGCTCATCACAGATATCTGTCTATATGTCGGCTGATAATTAACAATAAATTGCATTACAGAAATGCCACATACGTATTTGCTGTGATTTAGAAACATTGTTGCCATTACATAGTCCGTCCACTTAATGCTAACGTCAACTTGCTAACGCAATGATAACCGCAACATGCTTATTTTGAAATCACGAAAATTATTTATTTTTTTGACAATAGCTCAGAGGGATTATTAAGTTCTCATACTGGTACTATATCGGCAAGTACCCAAATGTAAGTACTTGTACTTGAAAAAAGTGGTATCGATGCATCCCTAATATGCACTATCTCACACAAAACAAAATAAAAAAATGTTTTGATATTTTCATCAGACATTAATGATATTGGATCGTTGATCACTGAATCGATGCACATGGATGTATGGTTACACTTGGGGATGCACCGATCCGACTTTTTCAGTCCCGATACCGATGCCTGGGCTTTGTGTATCTGTCGATACCCGGTACCGATCCGATACCGTTGCTGGATTAATAATAAACTGTATACCTTCCACCTTATACCTTCCTTCCACCTTCCATGTGGAAGAGACTAAAGGCACCAGACTTTCCTAACTAAACATTACTTTCCTAACTAAGACAAAATAACATAGATGTAATGTATTGAATTCTTATTTGTTATTTAAAAAAACAATTGTGCATTAAAATCGAAAATAGAATGCAATCAAAACGTCTTAAAATAAATTTTAATAAATAAAATGTAGCAGTGGAAGCAAAATAGTGCGAATGGTATGGTCAAACATACAATAGTAATCAAACAGTTACCAAGCAAAATTTAAGTCTTATGTATTTGTTATTAAAAAATCAATTGTGCATTCAAATCTAGTGTAATTTGCAGTATTACCACCACCCCTCGAAACATTTACTTTGCAGACATTGCAAACAGCCGACGAACTAGTTGCTGTGGCTCCGATCCAGCTATTATCGGGGCTGTTATCCGATCTTAATATCGGATCGGTGCACCCCTAGTTACACCCCTAACAAGTGCCAGCCAACTGTCCCTCCAGACCATCCATTCTAGCATCAACCCGGCAGGAATGATCGCCAACATGGCTGAAGAAACAAAGAAAAGAGTTAGAGTACAGAAGAGTACAGAAACTCAAACCTCATCAACAGAAAACCAAAGGAAAAAGGCATCACAGATTGACTGACTGATTGAAAGTGCAGCACAATATCAGTACATTACATTTGTGCTGCACTGTCAAAATGCACATATACGGAGAGATAGGATCTTAGTGGTTACATTATACTGTACCAGTAGGAGTAAATAAGATCTCTGCCTTTCTCTCCCTGCTCTGTTGAATTATCTCTGTCTAATTACGCACCACTCCACTGTCCTATTTCAACAGGAAATACATCATATTAATGCAACTAGATGCTCTCCCGGTGCCTATAACACTGATTCATCATCTATCTTTTAGAGCTGTGGTCCTGCAGTGTGTCTAGCAGGTCCTCCGCTGCATGCCCTGATTAGACAGCCAGAGTGAAAGCTACTGTAGCAGGCGGAACAGAAAAGCAGCAGTATCACAACCCACTCAGTGGTACTGTGGCTCTTTGAAAATGAGAAATGAATATAGTATCATTAGTGCATGTCGAACTGCGTGTGCACTTCTACGTGAATCACTCACAGATGAACCCTTTCTGTCTTCCCAACACAGTTCCTGTGCCTGAAGAACATCAGGACTTTCCTGGCAGCGTGCAACGAGATATTCGGCATGAAGAAAAGCGAGCTGTTCGAGGCCTTTGACCTTTTCGACGTCAGGGACTTTGGAAAGGTAAGGCAGGGTTGCTTGGCGACAGAATAAGGTGGAGGCTTGGCTTCTTGGTGAGGGCAGCCTGCATCCACCGTCGGTGAGTTTGCCAGCTGTCCCCAAAGACTGAACTGAATTAGTCAAATGTGTTTTTACACCCACTCTTGTTTCTGTGGAAACAACGGAACTCAGTCCAAATTATTTATAAGTGAAAGAGAAAGAGCTCCTATATCTTGGATTTGTTTTTTTGTTTTTATTATAATGAAGGTCTTTGTGAATGTGTCAGCTGTCTTTATACAAGCCTTTATCCATTTTGGATCATCTATTTTAGTTCATCTTCTCACTGCCATATTGCAGCTTTCCTCACACTCCTAAACACCACGTCAAAGCTGAAGTCAGCAACATGACCCAGCAGTTTAATTGCTTCCTCTCATTAGAGAGAATAGGCATCAGCGTGCAGACTTTACGAGGGGTTAAAAGTCTGGGGTTCATTACTTTGATGGGGCTCTGCTTATGGTGCTGGGAAGCTGTCTGCGACTCTGACAGCCATGCTGCTGCCCTCCTGAAGTCCCCGGGAGCCTTCCTTAGAAATGAGAGAGAGAGAGAGAGAGAGAGAGAGAGAGAGAGAGAGCACGCTGCCGGACTCATAGTGCACATGATGTTAGGTGTTTATGAGACGACAGGGTCACCTATCCAAGCTTCAAACGTGTGCACACAGTACAGGCCAAAAGTTTGGACACACCTTTTATTTTCATGACTATTTACATTGTAGATTCTCACTGAAGGCATCAAAACTATGAATGAACACATATGGAATTATGTACTTAACAAAAAAGTGTGAAATAACTGAAAGGGAAAAAATTCCACTAATTAACTCTGACAAAGCACACCTGTGAAGTGAAAACCATTTCAGGTGACTACCTCATGAAGCTCATTGAGAGAACACCAAGGGTTTGCAGAGTTATCAAAAAAAGCAAAGGGTGGCTACTTTGAAGAATCTAAAATATAAGACATGTTTTCAGTTATTTCACACTTTTTTGTTAAATACATAATTCCATATGTGTTCATTCATAGTTTTGATGCCTTCAGTGAGAATCTACAATGTAAATAGTCATGAAAATAAAGAAACCCATTGAATGAGAAGGTGTGTCCAAACTTTTGGCCTGTACTGTATGTGTCAGTGGAAGAAACACAGGAAGACACAGAGACACATTGATTGACTAGTTGTCATCGTCCTCCATTAATGTGATGTGATAAGATCTGTGAGGAAGTGGCATTTAGAGCATCACGAGACACTAAAATACTCCGGTGACACCCAACAGTAATAATACCATCTGTGATTCATATTATAATCAGCTGAGATACAAAAAAAAAAAAACATTATTCAGTTAATGCAAATGAATAGTATCATATCCATCATATTAGAAGTGAAACATTGACTGTGAGGGCTGATTTCTAATATATAAAGATACAGTAGACTTCTTTTGTTTTCCGTTTTGGCGCCAATATGCATATTAGTACGCATATTAATTTTAAATGTGTGTTTATTATTATTTCAGAAGAAAACCATTAAGACAAAACCACATCCTACAGTATGACAAAAATAAGTAACCACCACTTAACGATACATTGACTCTTAGGTCTTTTATGATGAATGGAAGAAACACTTTGAAACGTTTTGTCTTTTGAACTTCCCTTTTCACACCAGAGAAACATTACGAAAGGTAACAGCTTGTGAAAGGAAAGTATGGGAAATTGCCACAGAACTTTTTGTCCTCCTCAGATAAACCACATGCTCATTTGACTGAAGCTTTATAACTTATCTGCTCACTGATTAGAACATAAATGGCACATACATAATCACTGGTGTGTTTTCCCCAGTAGAGGTTGACTCTTAACCATTTTGGTGTTTGTGTTCTTATAACTGAAAATATATTTTTTTTAAATCTAATATCTACCGAAAAAGATTCACTTAATGAAGGCTTTGACTTATAAATGATGTGTTAATACAGTCCCTTGGATGAACTCTTAATTATGTAATATGTAAAAAAGTACAATGCACTGCAGATGTTATGAAACTAATATTTCTAAGAATATAGAAGGGAAAATGAGAAATGCTTTTGATCTGGTATACAGCTACTTTTTTTTTTTTAAACAATGTTTCTATTGATTTTTTATTGCAATTACAACGTTTAACAACCCCACCCCATCCCCATCCCCATCCCAGCCCACAACAAAATGTCTCCGTTAACCTCTGTTGTACTCCAACAGTCAAAACACTAAAAGCAAACTATATGACAGTATCACATGTACAGAACAATGGCACCTCCAGCAGAGCTACGATACACACAAATACAAAAACAAACAAGCTGTCACCCTTCAAGACATGCCTCGGTCCTTTCCTCTTCTGGCGTTCACCACTTATTTTAAATTTTAGGTATCCTGTCCCGCATTAGCCCTCTGTAGAAGCTCCCCTATGTCTCCTTTTTTACTGGTCAAATGGTTTCCAGATTCCAAAATCAATTTGTTTTATATGTTAATCTCTCAATTGGCATACATTGAGCCATATTCTTAATCCAAGCATCAGTTGTAGTTGCCTCTATTTTCTTCCAGATGAGAGCTATAGTCCTTTTTGCCTGTAGCATAGCAAAATCAATACACTTAAATTCTTGGGGTTTCAGATTCAGATGTGTTGGACACAGGTGCAGCAATATCGTCGTAGGGTCAACAGCTCATTTTTACCCCTACTCATCTTTGCTGTCGTGCCGAGCGGAATTAAGTAGCCGAGCGAATTAAGTCATCTATTCATTAAGTCATCTATAATTAAAACCCTTTTCTTTCACCCTTATAGGCAAATATTTTCAGAGAAAAAATACAGAAGAATCAACAATGGCTCAGTGTATTACTGTAGGCTAATATATGCAAATACAAATCTTTATCCTTACTTCTGAAAAAACCAAAACATGCTACTGTTCGGCGCTTTGTAGATTTGCTCATCTTCGTGATTTTGCATTCCTGTGCTCTTCTATTCAAATTTTAGCCTCTGTGAGCATTTTAAAGAATCAGACTATGAAACCACTCTCATGTCTCTACACTAAATATGAAGCTACAGCTAGCAGCCGATTAGCTTAGCTATGTGTAAAAACAACTATTAGTGGTTTAACGTGTTCTGCATGACTATTTTTACTGGGCGGTTTCGTACAGATTGAATTAACTAAATAAAATGTGAATTGAGCTTCAGAGGTGCTGGTAGGTTCATTTTGTTTAGGCAGAGCCAGGCTAAGCTGTTTCCCCATTGTTTACAGTATGCTAAGCTAAGCTAACAGGCTGCTGGCTGTAGCTTCCTATTTAACAGACATATAGAGCAGTTGTTAGAGTTACGTCTAAAAAAAAGTGTGTTTTGAGAATATTAAACTCAATAACTACTTTGAGAACACTCCATGCTGGACCCTTTCTCAGACAGCTCGTATCATAACTTGACACTAAATGGCTACGTGTCAATACTTGTGAGAATGTGTGAGGTTGAGTTTCTCTGTCCAATTTCTCGCTTTCTCCCTGGCGATTCTGATTGCTTCCTCATTTCCCTCGGTGATATGAGTTTGCTCAAGCACAACACTTTGATGACTCTCTTGAGTGAATCCCGCATTGCCCTGAGTGAATTTAACATCTCTGAAATTAGACAGCAAGCAGGCCCCGTAATCCTCGCTTGGCTGGCTCTGCAGAGGCTAATGGAGTGAGGAGAGGAGGGAATGGGAGAAGCTGCCACTCAACTGCAGGACCAGCACTGTTTTATTCCTTTTTGTTTTAAAAATAGCTGCCGGACGGCTACTGAATAAAACATCAACCGTGCCTGTTTATTTTAAAAGTTTGTGTGGTGATCTTGATAGAGTCTGTGTGAGGAAACACATGCCGGATTATCTCTCTTTGGGCTTCAACAGTTGTGCTGTGTAATGTTAAGGTATTTTCCTGCCTGCTGTTTTACCGGACATATGTTTTGCAACGGAACTCACATGAGACAATTTTAACCATACAGCCCGAAAGTCCTTCTTGACTCCTCCACCCTAAAAGCTGGGAAGGAATCCAGCAGAAAAGGACGAGTCCCATGATGAGATTCAAGTCTTAGAAAACATGAGCAGACTCAAAAGGAGATTGTGTATTTGAATTTGCGATGACACCGATACATCTGACAAACAGCTTTTGACTTTTTGGTGTTCTTGGATTTAAACTGTGGCCGCACAACACTGCAATAGTAGGAAAACTGACACAGAGCAGGTCTGTCTGCAGCCCTTTCCCCTCAGTGCAGGGACATCTGGTTTGCACATCTGTCTCGTAGACACATGGAGAGTTGTGGGCTCTGTAGGGAGAACAGAAACTTGGCTGCTCAGGGCATGCACACACTGATACACACCTGGCAGAAAGAGAGATGAATTTAGAAAAGATATTAAGAGCTACAATATCCACTTGCTGTTTCAAGTCAAATTTTTTTTTATCTGTGAAGACATTTGGTGGCTATATGATGAAACTGTGGATTTGACCCAAAGCATTACTAGTGTTACTGTACCCGACACAATGTCTCCATACAGTGAATTATATAATATACTATATAATAGTAACCTGAATCGTAAAAACACCATGCATCCTCGGTTGTGACATGTTTGAAAATACATGCAGCCATCATCGCCTTTAGAGTGAATGACTAACTGTCTCACTTCTATTTTATTGCCAATTCCAATCAGCTCAAATCAGCTCCTTTCAAAAATAGAATCAAAGTGCTGACAGGAGCTTTCCATACTCACAGTCACATGATGGACGGTTGCTTAGTACTTGGAAAAAATGAGTGTCAAGGACTGACCTATTAAATAAGGCAGCGTACTTTAATTTAGGATCATACTGACACCAGCACCAGTAGCACATCATCTTGGCTGCTGTGCTGATCATTCACTCAGCTGATTGGAAGATGTGCTCACTGACCACAGAACAGATACAGTGTGTTAAAGTGACTCATTGGAATCTCATTCACACACATTCTTTCTCTAACAGTGTGAAACACTATATAAAGCTAATAAACGCAGTGTGACTATTACTATAAAAAATGCCAGCATCATATTCTTTTCAGATCTTGAAATTGATTTGTGCCTATTTTACCACTAAACCTAGTATTTATTAATACTCATTACTAAAAAAAAGCGGATTTCAAATGACTACTTTGTGCATAATATAAATTGGAATTCATTTTGAATTAAGGAATATTTTAACGTTTTGGGAAATACATTTATATCCTTTCTTGCCAAGAGTTAGACTGAGAAGATTCTTTTATATCTGTGCGGTATAACAAAGATAGCCGGTTAACTTAGCATTTAGACTGAAAACAAGTGGGGAAACAGCTGGTCTGGATCCGTCCGAATATCAAAATCTGCCCACAAACACTTCTAATTAACATCATGCAGTAATTTCTTGGGGTCTTCACTAGTTGCTATGCAAACCTCACATTGACAACAAGACCACAGGAAGTCACCCTCTTAAAACATTACATTTTTTCTTTGTTTTTTGTTGTTGCAGATAAAACAGATATGATATGTTAATCGGTGAGCTTTGGAGGGGCTAGTATGTGGATTTTCTTTCTTTTAGACAGAGCCAGGCTAGCCGTTTCCCCCTGTTTCCAGTCTTTATGCTAAGCTAAGCTACGCTAACCGGCCAGTGGCTCCGATACACTGACTGAATAAATAATGACATTTACATGAAAACTATGATTAAAGACCCGATTTAAAATCTTAACGATAGGCCGTAGAGACACAAAGCACATCTGGATGATTGATGAACACTGCATGCTTCGTGTGGGCTGATTCCTACATGGTAAAGTAACCTCAGATCATCTGCTATGTTCCCTTCTGTAGACCATGCAAATTTTGCTGCACCGCAACTTCCTATAAATGGGCCAGGAGATGCCGCACCTGCATGTGTTTAGCTGTATATGTAAACACTCTGGCAATAAGAGATTCATGCGGCATGCCATTGTTTTTGCAGCTGCGTTCTATTCGCCCATCTGCAATGAAATCACCCCACGTTTACTGTAGATACAGTGTTGCCGTTTCATTTATCAGACACAGATGAAGGGTTAAATGTGTTATTACTTACCACTTATTTACTCTACACTTTTGAAGCAGTTTTGTTACAGCAAAACCTACCTCCACACTCTATGCCTACGTATGATGTAAGTCAAACCTTTGTTGCAAAAAATGTATGTTGCTGTAGTTCAAAAAAATTAGCATTTTTAGCCACGTCAGTGAGTGCTGACAACACAATTACATGTTATTGAGAGAAGTTTCACCACACCACTCTTAACAAGTCATGTTCAAAGGCCTCACATGTTACTCTCTATGGACCTCTGCACACAAAGACAGTGTCAACTCAGCCCCGGTGGGCTCTTCTCTATTACCATCTTCTACCGCTGGCTCTGTAGCATTTTTAGGTAGATGAAGATGCTGATTATTTTGGTGGGGGGGGGAGGGTGGAAAATGACAGCCCCGGGGGATGGTGAAGCAAAGATGGAAAGGAAGAGGGGGACAGACAGACAGAGAGGGTTTATTGATTAGTGTCTTCCTCCTCAGTTGACTGTGATAAATTTAACCACGGAAACCCTCTAAAGGCTGATGCATCTCCCGACCAGCTCCCCCATCATCTCTCCGTCTCCGTCTCTTTCCTTTGTCCTTCAGTTGTGCTCTCTCCAGCAGATCTGTGTGGTCAGATATCATATGTCTACTTAGTGCTAATGGATACCTGGGGTGTATCTTTGTACTGGATGGCTAAGCTGCAGTAACAGTGGTCCCACAGTTGCTTTGGAGACAGGATTCTGCCATTAGGACTAAATCTAAAATGACTAAATATTGGGTCTTTTATTAAAAATGACAGATGTCATTCTAGTGTGGCGTAGGAGTTTTACTTCATAGCTGCGTAGGTGTCAGTCAGTTAAACCTGCAATTAAACCGTCAGCCTAAGGAGCTGTGAACCCACCTAGATTCATTAGCCTGGCTTGTAGTGCAGAGCCTTACTTTTCCATCATGGTCTAAATGCTGTTGCAATTTATTTTCTATCCTGAGAGAACACAACACAAGATACAAATACATAAGGCTGGGTTCCAAAATCAATACTTTTTAGGCACCGAATTGCCTCTAAAGTATTGAGTGTTGAAAAATGCCTCGTCATTCAATACCCAATTTCAATACCTAAGGAGTGAATCTCATCAGAGTCAGTGAGCCAATGAGCATGCAGCATGCTTCTACCAAGATCTAATAAGGCTGCTGATTGGCTGTCCAACGTTACACGTCATAGAGACATGCAGGAAAAGCTCTACATTATGCACAGAGACAGAGCTCACATAGGAGCTGAAGAAATATATATAAAATATTTTGTCAAATGCAGGTGTAAGCATTTACATTATGAGTACTTTCCAATTGTATTGTGCATGCTGGCTCACTGTCCCACCTAAATTGAACGGAGCCATCGTTATTGTTATCTGTCACACCTCATCTGCTGTGACGCAGTTCTGCGTAGTTGACAGTCTGGATTATTTCTGGAAGTTGAAGTAATTGGTTCTGATCAGTAATGCAGGTGTCGTCTGCAAACATGTGTAGCTTGACCGAAAGAGTCACAGCATGTATACGGAGAGTTCAGATTTGTGTAGACTCTTACATCCATACCTCTAGGTGTTTTGAGAGCATGTAATCCACCTTGATTTGCATTTTTTTTTGGACTGGGAGAAGAACATGAGTTTAAAAAGGTGTCACAGCTTAGAATCAAGCCTGCATACTTCTTACTGTGATTCAACACAAACTACCTTATCAACGGAGTTCAGTCAGTACTGTAGGGAAATCTCCAATGTGTGGTTACTGTAGAAATGTTTGCTCTAAAATTACACTGCATTTACCTCAATGTTCGTGCTGTGTCTGGAAAAGTTCACACGCTTCACTTACTTTCACTCATAATGCGTTTGGAGTTATTGGGTCCAAAGCAATTTGATGGAACCTGCTCTAACGCGGTTGTGCTGAAAGCTCTGTGTATAATCCATGGACTCCCAGTCACTGACTGCATGACATCAGATTTCACTGGAATCATATTCTTTTATCTACTGACTTTTCTCTAGCGTGTACATGTGCAAAAACACACACACACCCAACACTTGCTGGGAGAAGATTGCTTGGCCGGAGAGCTCTGCGCCTCGCTTTCCAGCTGCAGCTGAGATGGATTGTCTCTTTGATTGTTTCACGGTGTCAGAGAGAAACTTCTTTGATGATTGCGGACAGCAGTTTGATCCCTGTGTGAGCACGCTGGATGTCTTAGAGGTTTCCACAGATGTAGGGGTATTTCATCTGGAAACCAAAGGTTCTTCTCCGTGTACAAATACACACTCCTACAAAGGCAGAAAAATAGGCTCGTCATTACAGCGAATTTCTCTTCAACAGTTACGTACGCAGGAAAATGTTGTTTTGAAAGCGTTTGTTGCGTTGACAGGCCTCTACATTGAATTTGATTTCATTGTTAACCACAAGGTCCAATCTTTCCGAGAATCTTCTTGACTCTACTACAGCACAAAGGTGACATCCAGTAACAATATATTTCTAATGGCTTAGTTCGTCTGAGTCCGAACCTGAGTTTTTTTTTTTTTTTTTTTGTCCTAATCTACTTGGTTCTACGTTGGTGAACAGAAAAAATATAAATAATGCTTGCCTTTTTTTTTTTAATAGGAAAATGGACACATTTAGTTAGTATTTATTAAGATACTACATAAGTGTTATTCTTAATAATTACTAATATTAGTAAGGTATAGCAATTCTTCTGATGGTATTCTCTGACATTAAAAATGCCACATGGACCTTTTCAATGTGAATGTGGGAATGAGAGGTTTGCATATGAGTGTGTCTGTGAGTGGCTACGTGCTATATTGTTTGCATATGTGTGTGTGTGTGTGTGTGTGTGTGAGTGAGCTAGCAGTGGCTCCCCTGAGGACTGACTCATCTCAAGTCTCAGTAAGCAGCAGGAAACAGGAAAAGGAAACGATCACCAGAGAGCCCCTCTGGAGTTGTTCCTCCCTGTATGTGTGTGGATACATTAAAATTTAGCTTCAGGTGTAATGGTGCATTTACACCAGTGTAAGCATTATCCGTGCATGTGTGTGTGTAGATACACTCCCTCTCAGTGCGTTGTATTTCACACCAAGGCCTCATGGGGCCAACAAGCCTGTGAAGACCTAGACTTTTTTTTTTTTTTTCTGTGAGTGTGTGTGTGTGCGTGTGTGTGTGTGTGTGTGTGTGTGTGTGTGACCAAGACAATTGGACTTCCCCTAATTTTCTCAGCTTGTCTCTCTGTCATAGGCTTTATAAAGTACCCAGTCTTCGTGTGAACGGTCCCTGGATGTGGACGTGTGTGGGTGGGTGGGTGTGAATGTGACAGAGTGTGTGTAACATAGAGAAAACAAAACAACAAGGCAAGAGGTTGTTCCAGTTGGAAAACTGGATGGGGGAAAAAATGTGTGGTCTACTGTGTGTGTGTGTGTGTGTGTGTGTGTGTGCCCATACCAGTTCAAAGGTAGCCTCCCATTGAGGCTATAACACATAAACACTGCAGGTAGTCCTACAGTGAAAGGATTCAAAAGGAAAATGTTCTTCATTTTAAAAATAGTTTGAGTCTTTTCAACTGCAAATAAAATAGAAAAATAAACAGGAATACGGCAAAAATATTTTTTCATTTGTAATTCTTCATGGTTCTTCATCTTTTGTTTCATTAAAAATACATTTTATAATGGTTTGTGTTTTTGTAACTGTCATTTGAGATGCAATACAAACCCTGTTGTCCTGCTGTAGTAGCAAATAGTATAAAGGTTAACGGTAATTCTGATTGTAAGGGACCTTGGTGCAAATGCTTTGCATCTCAGGGTGTTTCTTGGTATCGAGGTAGCCTGGCTGTGCAGACATGCCAGGTATTTATAGGCCACTGCTGAGTCTGGGCCAGCCAGAGTGCATGTGAAGCTAAGCCACCGTGGTCAGGATCAAAGCCTACAAAACTGAAGTGCAGGTCTACAAACCAGCCCTCCTCCCCTCGCTGCCCTACTTTCTCACAGCTCCCCCCCGCCTCCCCTCCAAGCTTCAATACTGAGCTACCTGGAACTACAGACCTACATCTCACTGTGACTAAAATAATACAGAATAGGGTTAGACTGATGTATCTGTTTGCAAAGCTGATACTGGCCTTTTGCTAAAGATGATCTGTCACTGTCTGCGGTTTGATTCATATAAATATATAACACATAAAACATATAAAAGAAAACACCAATCATTACATAATGTATCATTTATTATTTATACAATTTTAAGGGATGACCTATAGCTGAACTCTCAAAATGTAAACACCAATTGGATTCCACTTAAATATGTATCAATATAGAATAGGTTTATTGTCATTGTTATTCCTAGTAGTATTGCAGTGAATTTCAGTGCAGAGCTTTATGGTCTATGGCCTAAATGTTATTTTGGAGGCTTTTCCACCCCGACAAGAAGAAAACATGGCTTTCACATCTTGTCCAGTTTCTTTGAATCGCATCAGGTGTAAATAAATTCCTCAACTGTTCCAAAACACAGAAGCAGACTGCTATTTAATGCCAGTTGAGTTGCAAAGGCATTTCTCAACGACTCCTCCAAAATCTAAACTGTGCATTCTACTGCACAGTTTTTCAGCCCGTTGGCAAAAATAAATCAGATATCTTCACAGCAGCTATGGCAGCCTTAACTAAAAGTTTAAGTATTGGACTTCAAAAAAAAATATAAAATATAAAATAAATAAAAACAGCAGACTAACCTTGCCATGTAGTTCAGTCATACAATGGAGCTGTAAAACTTTGATCCTGCTTACAAATGACTGTACAAGGTGCATTTAGATTCAGAACATGAATTGCCCACGGTCAGTGGTGTCTTCCAGATGGGCAACCATGCGCTGAGATGAATTAATATTTAGATTCTGCATGTTTATTTCCTTCTCTTCAGTCCACTTTTTCCCCCCGCAGCGAGGCAAGTTTCCCTCGGGCACCTGCCGGCTTCATCTAAAAGAAGATGAATGAGGGAGATTTTGTTTTCCCTGACACATCTTTAAAAACTTTCTTCTAAATCTTTCAAGAGGTGCTGTAGGCAGCATCTGTCATCTTTCCAACATATCTGAGCTAACAGCAACAAATGGGATTTCACAGGGACGTTTATGTTCTTCTGATCTTGCTGAGCTATTTTTCTGTAATATAAAGATACCGCAGAAGCCATACAGAGGACTGTATGTATGTCGTCGATGCTTTCTCCAGATGCTTAAGGCTTCAGCTATGAGGGGGGTTGGGGGTCTCTCCTTCTCTGTATTGCTTCCCAGAGGTGGAGGTGGAGTGGGTGGATGCGCTGTCATTCAAAGTGGGGGCATTCTTAAAAGCTAATCTCCATCCTCCGCACTCTGCTCAGAAAATCTGATCCCACCTCACAATATACCAACTGTTATGAGTTATAAAATATCCAAAAAGATGCAGTTTTGCTGAAAGCACATGGGCTAATGGGGGGCGGGGGGGAGCTTAAGATTAAATCAGTAGATTTACATCAAGAGCTTTGTTTTCTAGCTCTCTGGACGAAAACTTACTGACGAGGATTATAGCACTGCAGCATTTTTCGTGGTCTAGTTGAGTTAATAAGAAATTATCAACACATGGTAACTGTATATTTCAACAAGAAACAGCTCAAATTGGATCAGTCTGCTTGTTAAGTGTTGACACAAAAGCCGCTTTCCGACCGGAGGGATTTTTGCAGTTCCTAGAACATAAATTTCCTAGAACTCTTTTTTTTCTCGTGTTCTGACTGGACCAATTTGGGGATTTTTAAGTCCCTCTTGCTGCAGTTCCTGTAACTCTTTCAGCTCCTACTTCAGAGCACGGTCTTTTCGCTGTTCCCTTTTCAGCATAGGGACCTAGATCAACGAGGGTCAAGTTTCCGGTACAGACAGACCAACAACGGGACAATTTTAACAATTTTCGCCATCTTATTCATCACTAAATTCACTTTTGACAACGTTTTTAGGCGAGAAATGAACTGTTGACATTTCGAATATCGGCAGTCTGATGCCGAATTGACAATTTGCTTCAAAGTTTTCGGAGGTGAGAAGCTCCATGAAGTGAGGCGACAGTCGGCAGGCGCCTGCCCCGGCCGCAAGCTCGCCGCTCGGCCATGTCCTGCTCAGAAACCCCGCTGTCAGCTGGAGGTCTCTCAGACCGCTCTCGTAAATAACAGGCTTTTATTTGGCCGTTGACGGTTCGTTTGTTTAAATATCACAACACATGTCCATCATAAGATTAACGGGAACCTGTGGTTAACTGTCTTTTCGGAGTTAAACTCCACAAGCGTGCCCTGCGGGCTTGACAACCTCGCTGTCCGGCCGTGTCACTCACTCACTCACTCACTCACTCACTCACTCACTCACTCACACAACGCAGCCGGCAGAGGCGGGGGAGAGAGAGATACCTGTTTCTCTTCGGGAGACTTGTTTAAATTATGACAAATATGCTATATATGTTAGATTTAGTATGTAGTTCATACTTTTTTGGTGTATTTGTTTTCTGATTTTACCACTATAAAGACCATTGCCGTGCTTGCATCACTCCCTTACCCCTCCTATAGTCCCTTTGGCCACCTGGCCAGTGCGAATGCAAATTGAAAAAACGGTTTTGGGGGAGAGTAGTTAGTAGAACTGCTTGGAAGTGGACTTTTCCTATGTTCCTGTAACTACGTGGTCGGAAAGCGGCTAACTGTCAAAGTGTACTTAATAATTGGACACAGTGGCTTCAGTAGTAAAACATTAATAACAGACCAGAGTAAAACAGTTTGTAATTAGTTTCAGGGACAGACGCAGGATGTCATGAGCCTCATGAAATGACTTCTAATGTCTCTCTTAAGACACAATCTTTACTGGAAGATAATGTGTGTTATCCATTACAGCTCATGTCTTGAGGGAAGTGTTAATCAATACTAATCTCTGCATCTGGCCTGAAGTGTAATATCAATTGATCTAGCAGTATTGTTCTATTCTGTTGTGCAGGTATGTTTGTGTGATGTTCATGCTGGCTCACCAGATGCTGGAATAAAGCCTGATATCAGGCGCTATCTTCGCTATCTATTTTGCAAGGCCGCAGTCGTATCAGGGGCTTAGCGCCCCCAGAATGGTTGTGATTGGTTTAAAAGTAGGGTAGCTCATTCTTTCAGGTAGGAAATATGTATCAGAATGGAATACTTCATCTATAAATGTAGTTCAAAATAGGGTAGCTCATTCTGTCAGGTAAGACATATATAATATTATTTTTATCATGAATGGACTACTACCTCCTATAAATGTAGTTAAAAGTAGGGTAACTCATTCTGTCAGGTAGGAAATAGTTATCATAAAGGAGTACATCCTCCTATAAATGCAGTTTAAAAGTAGGGTAGCTCATTCTGTCAGCTAGCAAATATCTATCAGAATGGACTACTTTCTCTATTAATGTAGTTAAAAGTAGGGTAGGTCATTCTGTCAGGTAAGAAATATCTATCAGAATGGACTACTTTCTCTATAAATGTAGTTAAAAGACGGGTAATTAATTCTGCCAGGTAAGACATATCAGAATGGACTACTACCTCTTAAATGTATTTAAAAGTAGAGTAGCTCATTCTGTTGATATTCGGTAGAAAATATCTATCAGAATGGACTACTACCTCCTATAAATGTAGTTAAAAGTAGGGTAACTCATTCTGTCAGGTAGGAAATATTTATCATAATGGAGTACATCCTCCTATAAATGCAGTTTAAAAGTAGGGTAGGTCATTCTGTCAGGTAAGAAATATCTATCAGAATGGACTACTACCTCATAAATGTAGTTAAAATGGTAGCTCATTCTGTCAAGTAGGAAATATCAGAATGACCTTCTTCCTCTATAAATGTAGTTAAAAGTAGTGTAGCTCATTCTGTCAGGTAGGAAATATCTGTCAGAATGGACTACTACCTCTATAGATGGAGTTAAAGCTATAGTGTGTCCCCATGAGGAATTCTAAGTAATGACAACAAAACTGTCGCGGACGGACAAAATCTTGTGAACTAGCCATACTGAGAAATACAGAGAGAGTTGTGTGGAGCTGATAGTCTTAATTAGTAGCAACTTTTTAGCAACTAATTTGGCATTGGCTTGAATGTAACGGATGTTAATTAATATCAAAAAGATACACACTAAAGCTTTAAAAGTAGGATACAGTAGCTCATTCTGTCAGGTAGGTGGGGGAGCATTTGAGGAAAAGTCAGCATCCTCTGGGATTATGGAGATCTTTACCAAATGTAGTGTCGGGATGGGCTTTCTCCGAAACACATGGAGCTCTGAGGCCGTGTGGGGGTAAAATCAGCACACGCAAAAACCGTGATCACAGAAGACTGGAGCTTTTATTTTCTACCATCCACTGTTCAAGTAACTCACAAAAAGGTCAGAAAACATTAAACCAAACTGTCTCAGCGAGGTTTGTGCTTCACCACAGTCCTCCAGAGAAATTCAAAAGTCCAAAGTCCAAAACTCAGGGTCCAGCTTTTCAGTCCACAACCTTAACTTTCTTGTTAGCAGAGCCTCCCAGGCTTCCTCCATGTGTTTCTTTGTTCTCTCCACTCAACCAGACTCGCCCCTCCTCAATCTCCTTATGCCTTGATGAGTTATCCCAAACACCTGCACTCCTCCCACTGCATTGTGGGAGATGTAGTGTCTACGAAGGTGGCCATTTTGGGACTTCCATGACTTCCTTCTAGGGGAATATATCGTCCGTCCACGACATGTCCCCTCGGGATGCCACACAAAAGGTTAATGGAATTTGCTGCTGGCATGGCTAAAAATCTGAACTTTCACAGACTTGCCATTGACGAACACAAACTCTGCATGACACCCATCCATACCCTTACTTTCCACCTTGCTATGTACGTTCAGGGCACACTGCCTCCAGCATTGTCACTGCATGATTAGTTAGGTCAAGGTATGCATGGACATGAGGCCCAAGGAAGATTGTAGAGTAGTGGTTTTGGAATGAAACACTGAGATCAATGCTTCCTTCCTTGTTAGTTTCCATATATTTTAAACGTGGACTATGATTAAGGAGACCAAAAAAATCCACCTTAAAGTTAAACATTTTTCCCCAGTTGCTGAAACACAATCAACAAACTTTACATGCTTTTGTCTCATGTTACTCTGCGGCTTTTTAATAGATACAAAATGCTTCCAAAGTGCCATATTTTCTCTGTGATATTAAATTATTGAAGCAAAAAGTCACTGAGAAACACCCCGTTGAGACTGCACACAGCAGCATGACTAATGTGCAGAATTTGCAGTGAGATTGAAACAGTGCGTATTTAATTGTTCATGATTTTAATAGGAACTCCCCAGGGTATATGCTAAGTGACGCTAACCCACTTATGCCATATAGATATGACAAGCTCGCTATTTGTGGCCAGAGCTTTAGCAGCACAGAAGTGGGGAAAAAAATGTGTTGCAATAAAAAGAGCGAGTGAGACGTATTTGGTTAGTCTGGCTTTCTCTGTGCTTGTTTGCTGTGGTTTTACTTTGGAATTCCATCCCTTGGTTTGGATGTGTCACGTACATCAAAAAGATTTCCCTCACTTACTATAACTTACATCAGAAATTTAACAAGCAGGATGAACATCAATGAGTGGACGCTCGTCTCTGTTGCAGCCCTACTTTTTGATCCAGTGATTAGAGGAGTGACGTTTTACATATTTATCCTGCCTATTGCATCTTTAATACACTAAACCAGATAATAAAACAATGACCAATAAAAGCCAGTAAATATGAAAGTTAAAATTGAAAAGAGCATACAAGACTGACAGGGGATTGGAATATTGGACTTCATTTACTTTCCAGTCTTTTAAGGTCTTGGGCCAATAATACAGATGACATTATGTTTATGTTGTCCCATGGAGATTTGGATTTATGACACCATCTTTTAGAGTATTTGCCTGTTATGGCTCTGGTCAACACTATAATCCAGCACTGATGTACAATCCAGCAATGATACAGGAACGCAATAAAATGGCTGACATGTAAACTACCATGATGAATAGTGGTGCGAGGTGCAACAAGATGGACGACCCTGCTTCAGCCTTTGTTTACCTACAGCCAGTGTGGTTGTAAATCATATTGGAAGTACAGCAGAGCCAAAGATGCTGTATATGTCGTCTGTTGGCCAGAAAGCTACGGTTATAATAAATGTTTGAGCTGCTGGGGCTCATATACGGTGAGGTATTTTGCTACCTGGAAAGGTTTTATCTAAATATATTAGATATGTTTGTTTCTCACTAATTTAAGCAACAAGTCCCACTGATGGAGATGTGTTTTATGTGGAAAGGCACACCATTTCTTCCCTCAGCTGGGTGAGTGCTGCATGCTTCTCAGTCTTAGCTCTGGTGAGTGCTGCAGACCTCCTGGCTTTTCTATCCTTCTAACGAGTTAATTACATTCACCTGGTGTCCCAGGTGTAAAGCACTTCCTGATTGGATGGCTGCAGTAAAAAAAAAAAACAGAGTTTCTTAAAAGTGAATTTAATGCTACGTTTACACATGGCCGGCTATTTTCATAAACGGACATTTCAACCTCTCCATTTTCAAAAATAACTTGAAAATTCCCCTCTCTCTCTCTCGGTTGCCTAAACCTCTGTTTGTTTCAGTTTACATGCAAACGTGCAAACGAAGATTTCAAAAATCTCCACTCTGGAGTTTTTAGAAAGACTCGTTTTCAGAGGCGAATTCTCCGTTTGCGTGTTAACGAAGGGTGTAGGGTCCATTTGTAAAAAATAACCAAGGTCTAAAGTCTTCCACTGTTGGAAAGAAGAAACACTTTAAATCATTTATCTTTTTTAAATATTATTATAATATAACTTCATACAAAGACTTTACAATTCAAGGTGTATTCACTAAGTTATTATTATTATATATTATTTTGCCTCCAAAATGTATGTTAAGGCTGTGGTGGATTATTCCCCTTATTTAGTAGGACTAATTTAAATAGTGTCACTGTCATCACTGTAGCTGATTTCAAGACAATTTTAAATGATCATAAGTAGTTATAAACCCAACACACTTTACTATTTAGTACAAACAGGAAATGATGCAATACATGTGCTGGCGATGTGTGACTTTGGAATGCCGCAGACAATTAAACTTCACCAAGAGAAATTTAAAGGTTTGCCTAAAACCATACTTATTTTGTGTTTCTTCAGCTCTTGCCACCACTCACAGTTTATTTATTGTTTTTGCACTTGTGAGCCTCCATTGTCTTTGTACATTGCATTGTGGGGCAATAATGTCCACTAGCAACACTCTCAAAGATCAAGCGGATATCTTTTTTTTTTTACCCTCCTTTGCATATACTTAAGTTTAACACACAACATACTCAAAGCCTGCCTAGATTTACTAAGTCTAGAAATTTGGCTACAATAGCTTCTGTATTTCCCCTCACTGATGCCATGCTGAAGAGTAGTAAATCCCCACAACTGATTTCAGCATTTGGTTGTCCCCACTTGTGAATCCTAAGGTCCCATGGGGTGAGACAGGGCCGATAAAACTGAAGTGTAATGCTCCACGACTGACACAGCACGATCAAAGCCTCCGGGAAGAAAGAAGAAATAACATATCCTGAGGAATGTCCATATGGATTTTCACTGACCGCTTAAGGACATCGTTTACAACCCACTCAAACTTGCTTTTACACTTGGTTACGGTTTTGGCGAGTCTTTCAAATCTTGGCTCCCAAAATGAGTCTACAATCTGCAGCTTTTAAACAGTATCCTGATAACTTTACTACAACGGTTGTTTGAAGGACTCTTAAAAAACAGAGTTTATATTTTTGAACTGAAACATCCCTCTGGGAGACTTATTTTCCCCCATTTGCTTCATTTCATCCTCAGTTAACTGCAGGATAGTGTTTCAGCGGCGAGGGAATGAGATCGTCATGTCAACGTGATGAAACAATGGAGATTGTATTGTGGATTAGGTTGGGAGTGGGTGGAGGAATGAGGTTATGTCTTTAGCACGGATTCAATGATAATACCAGCAGTGAACACAATAGCAAGATGCTGTGGGATGGCTCGTGCTATCTCTGAGTGGAGGAGTCTGATGTGTTAAACATGTAGACCAGTTTAATTGACTCAAGTAGTACTGTTAAATGTCCTGTGTGGTTCTAAAGTTATTTTTCTCAAGTCGGAGAAAGTAACCCTGATGATATCATAGTGATGTCATCAGGGTTGTCATGAGTTTGAGATTTCAATTTCTTTGACAGAAAGCCTGTGTTACGAACTCCAGATGTGGAGTTTGAAAGATGTTGGCATTTACCAGGCTGGGAGGCTTGAACCAAAGGCTATTTAAGTTGCATCCAGGTTTTTTTTGTTGAGCTGGACCCATGCTAGGGACTCAAGGTCAGGATATCTCTGCCTCTGCTGCTTTGATTTGGTCTGTAACGTATACTGAGAAAAGTGAAAAATGCTCATCACAATTCCCTAAAGCCCAAGGTGATGTCATCAAATGGCTTGCTTTGGCCGACCAACACTCCAAAACCTGAAGAAAATTAGTGATCCCTCATGTAAGACGAAGAAAAGACACTAAGAAGTACCTAAAACCTAAAAAAGGCAGGGTTTGGAGTTTTTGCTTGAAAATGTAATTGACTAATCTACTTTTAAAAGATCTGCCTCTTGTGAGTCCACCAACAAGGACTAATGAAAGTGCAATGCTGAATTATTGGAATACCTCTTTCAAAAACCTGACATTTGTTTTGGTAAAAATCCATAAAAAATGAAACCTATAACCTGTATTCATACACAAATATAAACATTCATAGAGTAGCACCATAGTTTTGGGTTGATTGCATTATTGTTACTCTTTGGTGTTGCATTTGTTTAGCTTGTAAGTACTGCTGTTAAAATAAACAAAGGAAGCCCTCTGATAGCCACAGTAGTAGATTACTTTTTTTGCTGTATATATGTCCCATACACATACATGTGGTATCTTGTCCATACGGCAGAGTGTGTTTATGTGTATGTGTGTTGGTTCAGTGTAACTGGTGGTATAGTGCTGGTCAGTTGTGAGCAGCCTGCTGATTCAGACTGTGTGAAATTCAGCTGGAGTTACCTCACCTGTCAGCAAAGTGAGGATCTTTCAGATCAGATGTGTTTGGGCATCACACCTCAAGCTGCGTGGGAACATCAGTATTCCCGTGGAGTGTTTGTGTGTGTGAAAACCATGCAAACGTGTGATCACTTGGGTGATATGCTGCCCTATTAATGTGAACATAATACATTCAGGGAGCGCAGGAGTGAAGGATTTCGAGGATCTGCTCTGGGGAGAGTGTGCATGTGTGTGTGTGTGTGTGTGTGTGTGTGTGTGTGTGTGTGTGTGTGTGTGTGTGTGTGTGTGTGTGCCCTGAGGGGCTATAGTCGGTGGAGGTTGATGTGATTTACCTGGACAGCAATGATGCCCTTGATTTTGACCTGACGCTGTTGAAATGGATTTTATTTGGAGCGAAAGAGATAAAGGATTATACTCAGACTCAAAGCATTCACTCTTGGAATCTTTCCTTCCAGCGGAGCACATAACTGAACTGAAATGAAGTCCAAGAGATGAAGTAAGAGTGTGACATAGTTAGAGGACTGGGAGTGTCTTCTATTGGGACAGATTCTGTTCCAAAGTCTGTGCTTGGACACAAGTTTTGGAACAGTAGAAAATTCAGCTGCTGGACCACTAAGCGTAGAAAAACTCTTACTTACGCTCCAGTTAACACATTTGTGGCCCTTTTTTTTTTTATAAACACATTTTATTGGCATTTTAGGAAACATCACAAAACCAAACAGTGACATGAATTGTTCCAAAAGTGATCGGCTTCCGAACTTTCACTGCCATTCAGCCTCTGACTGTATGTGAGCGAGCTTGTGTCATCATTTTCCAAAAGTGTAGTTTTTTTCTCATCCACACTAAAACATGAGGCTGGCGTTTAGGGATTTATTTCACTCTGGGGTGCATTTTCGTAAAAGCTCTCTTTGAGGACGGTGGGGCCAAAACCCAGAGAAAAAGATTTATATGGACACGGTCTGTTTTCTAGGAAGCTCTGCTGTCTTTATCACATGCATGACTGTAGAGTTAATGCATGTAAAGCATTGTTTGATGAGGAGCGCAGTGGACGAAATGATGCAGGCGATGAAGGCTGATGAGAAAAATGCAAACGTGTGTCGCATTCCAATCAGTATCCAATCGCCTGTATATCCAAACACACTAATTATGTATCATGGGCGTTAATGAGCCACGGCACTGATTGCCAAACATTAGCTAGTCTCTCTCTCCGAGCCAATCAGGCTTTTATTGGCTCCTCTCTTTGTGGATTGCATTTTATACACCGGCTGCATCTGTCAAACACACACACACACACACACACACACACACACACACACACACACACACACACACACACACACACACAGTCATGTATGCATATATGCACAAATAACAATTAATCAATCTTGCATGCAACAACACACACACACACACACACACACACACACACACACACACACACACACACACACACACACACAGGAAATAAGCTGAAGTCAATTATTACACACCCACACATTTCTATACCAACACGCATTGTATTTACTCTCTCCATTTATGTAAATGTAGTTTTTTTTAAATGTGAATTTAACATACATTGTTACACTTTAACAGTCTCCTCTCTCTGTTATTGTGCACAAGCCACAATAACAGAGAGAGGAGACTGTTAAAGTATGTTCCAAATGGTTTCCACATCAAAATGTTTGATGTGAAAAGTGTTAAAGAGAAAAGCCTTTTGATTTTCTTCCTGAAACACAAACACCATTTTGCTGACTTCCTTTCCTGCTTTTCATAAAAAAATTTATCAAGAAATGACATACGGTGGCATTCAGAGGTTAGTGAACATTTTTGAAAAATTGTTTTTTGATGTGCACTTACAGTTTACAGATACGATTTTCAAACCTTTTTTTGTATAAAAGGTGTTTTCAAACTTCAATAGAACTGCAGTATATTAGCATATGCCTTTGGAGCATTCAGTTCCTTCACTTCTTTCAGGTTCAACACCCTTGAATTAGACACCCTCGGCACTCATCCTCTTTTAGTCCTCTTGAGTCTTTTGTGCAGAAAACTAAAGCAGTACACTCTCTAGACTTTAAATAAACTGTTCTGAAAACAGTAGGCTAAGGAAGTGTTGAAATCTTTGAAATACATGCTCTAAATCAGGGATCTTCAACATGGAGTCCGGAACCCCTAGGGGGTCCTCAGAGTCAATGCAGGGGCACCTCCAAATTAGTCTTAATTTTTTTTTTAAATGTAAAAGTCTTAAATTGTAATTACCGTTTTTTTTTTTATTTCCCTATGTTTTTGTGTCTAAGTGCCTGATGGGAACAACAATCTTTGAAATTGGTCCAGTATTAAGCAAGATGGCTGCCGTCGGCAGTGGCAAAACAAGCTACAATGTAAGTTAAAAGGGCAATTGTGCAGCTTGTATTTACGTTCCCGAAAGTGCTTGTTTTGCCACTGACAGGTTCAGATTAATATTCTAAGTGTCTGACAACATTATGGAAAGGATTTCTAAGGATGTTGACCTTTCTGTTAAAGAGTAAGATCTTTTTTTTAAACATAAAAACGTGCAAAATTGCGTTTGCTGAAACCCACCAGACTCCATGTAAATAAACAGTAATTTTAGCATCGAAGAATACCCTTCATTTAAAGTCAACAGAAACAAAATAAAACTATGAAAAGAAGTTTTGAGTCGTCTTTCCACTTTTCCAACCATCACCACTCTAGTTTTGGTTGAAATAAACACAGTTTACCGATTTACATGTGAAAATATGTTGGCTCTATACACACTAAAAGTAGGTCTGGTGGGTTTAGCACTAGCGAGTGCAAGTCAAGTCAGCTTTATTGTCAGATGTGCTATACATGCATGACATACGGCACAAATGAAATTTCAGTCCTCTCGGACCCCCGGTGCAAAATGCAATACAAATAAAAGAAAGGTCTCAAAGAGGTTTTAAAGGTCTATCTCTGAAGGGATCCTTTCCATAATGTTAAATAAACACTTAGCTGAGCCTGTCAGTGACAAAACAAGCACTTTTGCTGGACAATTGCCCTATTAGCTTACATTGTAGCTTGTTTCGCCGACAGCAGCCATCTTGCTTAATACTGGACCAGTTTCAAAGCTTGTTGTTCCCATCAGTCACACACAAAAACATAGGAAAATAGGGTCCAGGTTGAAAAAAATGGTAGTTAACTTTTAACATGAATCTAACATATTATTAGCAAATATAACTCCCCACTGATGATAGGCTTACTGGCCTTAGTTCAACCTAAGGATTCACTGTGCCACATGTATGTTTTAACATTAAAACATGATTTATAAAATCATGCCAACAATTATTAGGCTCTTTTAATAGCTTAGTATTCTATGCTAAAAAGGTATGTATAAAGGCTTTTAGGCCGCCCTACATGTTAATCTAGGCCCAGTTTAATATGCAACTTCATTTTATACAATATATGTAGTAGGGGGTCCCTGCTCTGTGTATCTTTCAGTTAACGGGTCCTTGGCTTAAAAAATGGTGAAGACCCCTGCTCTAAATCATCAGGTGGTATAATCCCCTGAAATAACAGTCAGCGAGGGCCGCAGATGATGCTAACACTATCTGAAGGTGCTGTTTGGTGTGGTCGAATCAACCCCCTCCCCCCGAGGGTTTCACACCTGGTTTATCTCATATGTGGTGGTGAGAAAACCCTAAAGCAAACAGCTGATCCCTAGTCAGTTAGATAGTTGCAGGCAGCTTTCATGTGAAACTTTGAAGTGGTCTGTTTTCAAAAGGTATGAGGAGAGATGCAGTGATCAGATAGTTTGGGGCTGACTTAGTTAATAAAAAATAATAATGCTCATGTATTATGTGTTATGTGGCACAGGGACACAGGTATGGACACAGAGGGATTAATGGCTGCAGATTTATTTTTTTGGCAAATTGGTCAAGATTGCAATTATAATTGACAATATTGCTCTTTTTATTTTGGATTTTAAAATGACAGTAACAAGGTAATTAAGCTAAATGGATCTGTCATTTTGACACTGCAGTTGAGTTTGTTTTCCGGTGAAATGCTGCAGTTAAGCACCATCTTCAGCACGGATTTCAGAAGTGGGGAGGTGACCTCAATTACAGTCTGTAAACAGGAATTAAGTGCTCATATTTCTTGGTTTGGAAGGCAAAGCTGCAGGATGGAGGAGTAAAAGTGGAGTGCAAAAACTGGGACGGCTTGCTGGGTTAGGCGTGAAACCAGTAAAACTGTTGGCATGTCACACATCTAAAATACATCATCCATTTTCTTGAGGAGGTAATGAGTGGGTTTGCATGTCAATAGAAAATATGTTTTGTGAAAATACTAAACATGGACATGTTGATGTTTGATGTAGTTTCCACACCCGCATTCACACACAAGCACGCATGCATGCACGCACGCATGCACACACGCACACACACACACACACACACACACACACACACACACACACACACACACACACACACACACACACACACACACATATTGTGTACTTGTCTCCCTTTACTTGTCTCCCTGTCGTCTAGGCAGACACATCTCTCATCCTGCCTTAATTGCTCCGGTGTGAATTATTGGATCCAGCGGTTCAGCCGTGGTCAGACAGGGCAGCTTTATTAGCCCCCCCACACACACACACTCATCTGCGTCACGGCTGCTGAGCCCGGTCCCTCTGCTTTATGTGCACACACTGGACACCACAGCTAATGCATGACCTTTGACCTTTTTAATTAGTAAGTCTTGGATAATGTCTTCCTAGACGGGGCAGCTTTCTCTTTTGCTATCTCAGCCTCACTTATTGATGTTGGCTGATGACACAGTTGCTCGGTGCAGCTTTAAAGAACAGATACTGTGCCAGTTTTGGATTGAAGTCCTTGTGACAGCTGAATCATGATGTATTTTTAAGTCTGACATGATGCATTTTTTGCTTTGCTGACTGATTAAGTTTTTTTTAACCTAAAAACATTGCCTCTTAATCTCTCATTTCCTTTGTGGACATTTCTATTAACAGTGGTGCGTCCGCTGATGGATAATATGTTTTTGGCTGTGTGCAGATGGTCAGTTTTGTTGGGAATGCGTGTGTGACTCATGTATTCAGTGAAGCCAAAAAGCACAACTATACACGACTTGTTCCCCCCCCAACCCCCCTAAAAAGTGCCTGCCAGCTATAACTGGAAAGCCTCCAAAGCTCTGTTCATTGCACAGTGGGTCTTCAGCTTTTGAACATGTTGTACCAACCAACTGGCCTCCGGATGTCATGCCCTTCATTTATTATTGGAAGGGGAACTCTATCGACTCTGTCTGATGACTGTGTGAGGATTGATAACAGGAAAATTCTCTTTGAGTTTAAGATGACACACTCAGAAGTCATTCTCACTGTACTCGTTCATATCTGTGTTTGTTGGCATGCATTGTAGTTCCTGAGCACATGCTGTATATTGAGTTAATTGTTAGTTGCCATGTTGCAAATAGTCAGAATCAGTTTTTCTCCTTCCTCTTTTGCTTGCTGAAGCTCACACTTAGTCCAGAAGAATTCTAACACCCAGGCTGCTGCTTCAGGACTTCTATCTGTGCTTAGCTTTAATTAGGCTCAATTGGTGTTGGTTTTGGTTCTTGTTTATAATGTGAAAATTATTACTGTGGCCTCAGAGCAATACTCTTAAAATAGTATTCCATTGATTCAGCACACTATAACATTGTGGACAGTGTTAAACAAATATATCACATTTGATGCAGCAGAACCAAAGATTTCGTCTTTTTCATTTACACCTTGTCGAAACATGAAGCCTACATTACCCACAATGCAATCAATTGGCAACAGTTTGATGTGAGTTTTTGGTTGTGTTGTGCCAGCAGAAGCTCGCATAGCCTCGAGCCTCAAGCAGAGATGAGAAGCAGGCTACAGAGAGGTCTGGTAACATAATTTCTCTCAAACTCCACACACCCTGATTTCTTTCATTTTCAAACTTGTAGCACCAACCGATGCCGACTCAAGTGACATCACGTGAGGCAATTTGTCAGATCTCAAAGAGCACAAGAAATACACCACTTTTCACATCAGCAGTAGTACTCCTCAACACTTGTAAACAGACAGCAGCGAACAGCTTTGCATACTTCTTTTGCCCTGGGTTTTTTGTTCGGCTACACAAAGGCGGCTGTACCTAATTGGTAGATGTTGTTGGCTGTATGGAGCCAACTCCTGTTGTTTTGGGTTAACAAAAAACAACACATTTCATCTGTATCTAATATACAGTAAAAGAAATCCTCCAATTTGATGTATCATAAAGTATGCATCCTCTATCAAGAGAACTAAAAACATGTAAGTAGGCTCAGTGAATTATTATGGAAAGCACATGAACCAATTCCTATTTGTTAGATTGCTTTAAATGTATGTTACCAATGTGGTGTGAAACATTAGTGCTACCTCCTCTCATGATGTGGCATAATCACTGCTGCTGAGCTCCATCAGAAGCACGGCTCTGCTCCCTCTCTCAGCTGCTCACCACTCACAGACACTCTTTGATCAGACACCCGACTGATAAACTCAGCTTGACTTTGTGTTTCATGGTGTTCTTAATGCACCGCTGCCTCGGAACTCTGTGATATAATGAAAAGCTTCGTTAAAGTCAGACTTTGACACATGTATGGGATATGGAATGTCAGTTAGTGTCATCCGCCTTCTATTTTGATGGATACGGTTTGATTGATTGCATATTGTGCAATCCACACTGTCTGCTAATCTATTAGAGATCCTTAATATTCGAGTGGTTAAAAACACTGAATACGGCTCCTAAAAACAGCTACAAGTCCATCAATCTTCAGCGTCCTACATTGGACGGACATTCATTTTAAATCAGTGAAGCACAACATGTCACATTAGCAGTTCCAGTGGTGCACAGTGTTACAGTTTATAGGTTAAAGGATGTGAGCAGAAACATGTTTCTGCCTCTCTCTGTCCTTTGTGTTCCACTGTTTATTCTATTGACTGATGGGGGAAGGGAAAGGCCAGTTGTGTGATCAGTATTGATCTCTGAGAGCTTCTGCTCCAGGCCAGATGTACGTATCTACGGTTACATCTATGATGTGTGTGTGTGTGTGTGTGTGTGTGTGTGTGTGTGTGTGTGTGTGTGTGTGAATGCGAGTGTGCGGGCATGTTTTCATTGGCACGTCCACGAGTTATATCAGTGGGTAGATGCCCCAACACAAAGAGGTTTGTGGGCTGTTTGCCAGGTGGCAAAACATGAATAAGCAGAGCTGCCTGTGGAGCGTTGACTCAGATTGTAAAACTGTATGGTTCATTAGGCAGGTGATTTCAAAAACACAAACACACACAAAAAGGGAGTTAAGGGTACCGGCAGGACTGAGCAGAGCAGCGTGAAATTACATGCCATACAAATAGCAATCATGTCAGCCCACGAGTGCATGCGGTTAACTTCACAGCACTATAAATTACTGAACAGTTTATGTGACGCTGCTCTGTCGCTACTGTACTGCTAACTGTTTACTGTGTCAAATGAGGCAACACAACATTTTCCACATAGCGATGTTAAAACACACAAAAAAATTATATTGTATGACTATGTACATTAATTACTTCTTCAACTTCTTCAACTTTATTTGTGGTGCAGCGAGGCACATGTGTCAGACAATCAGACACACAGCACAACAAAAGACAACAAAAAGACATCCCCATTAAGTGGAGCACTGACAATAACCACATGGAATACATACATCACATCATTTAAAGTGGTTAAAGTCCTATAATCCATCATTAAGGTGCCAGTCATGTGCTTTTGCATTAAAATCCAGATAAATAAATGCAGACATCTATAAAAAAAAAAACACATCATCAATCACCAATAAAATCTGAGCAACAAGTACCATCACAAATAAAACTACAACCAATCCCTACAAATCTAAACCAGTACAATCACTGATACTAAAATGGGCCCTAATGCCACACACACACACACACACACACACACACACACACACACACACACACACACACACACACACACACACACACACACACACACACACACACACACACACACACACACACACACACACACACACACACACACACACACACACACACTCACACTAAGAAATACCAAAGAAATAAAAAGTCCAACCAAGAAATAGCTAGCAACTAGAATGACTTATATTTCACAATATAATTGCATGTTATTTAGCTCTCTTTAATCTCTTAGATTGTGACTGTGTTTCTTTTATTGCACACAAATAAATGACACAGTTAAAATGTCTCAGTGTTGGAGTGTTTGAGAATGCTGCCCTCATGTGTCTCCGCTTAGAAATGCAGCACCACGAGAGCACCAAGACCCAAACAACAAACCCCATCAGTCATAGGTCCTGCCTTCCAGACTGTATAATGTGCTTTATAATGTAAATAATATTGATAAAATAACAAATCCCTTTTCCCCTTGCAGGTTATGGACACACTCTCGAAACTTTCCCACACAGTGTTTGCACAGCAAACTGGAGTCAGGTATGTTGAAGTGAAATTCACGATACATACTTATATACAATACAGTATTACATGACGCAATCTACTATGTATCCTATGGCAGGCTATTTATTAATGACATTTTAAGATTGACACAGATTGCTTTCTGTTTCCCTTGAAAGGCCCTTTCCATCCGAGGATAGTGTTGAACATGACGATATCTACAACCACCTGGAAGACCTTATAGAGTACGTCTCTTCTTCTCTTCTCTTCTCTTCTCCTCTCCTCAAGTCTGCAGGCTGTTGTGGGCCCAGGCAACATTTGTTCCCAGGGTGTTGACTGGAACGCAGCCACCTCCACCAAGGCGTTCAGCATGAGCTCTCCCCACTCTTTTCTTAGTAAATCACAAGTCGTGTGGGCTTGATAATAATTCCAGCCTGTTTTCACACCCGATCCCCCACACACACTTATTAAAGTATTACAGATTTGCATGTATACAAATACCCTTAAAGCCTGTTTGAACTTGAGGGAGTTGAATTGGGGACATCAAATTAACCTGAAAAATTAACTGAGGTTCTAATAACATTTGAACATGACAGCTGACATCTTCTGATTTATGCTTTTTTTTGTTTTACAATTATATCATAAAATAACTTTATCAAAACAACAAATATTGCATGTTCCACTTTTGAAAGTGAACAGGGAACAAACTCATAAGACACCTACATTGGTAACAGAACTCCTGACACAAAATCATTTATCTATGTGCAAAGCAGCAAAAAAAAGTGAATCTAAAACATTTTCCTTTCTATTCATAGCACGTGCTTGATTAATGAGGCTTATATTTGTCTATTGTTAGAGCCTAGAGTCAAATGTAACTTCCTGGATCCAAGCAGAAACCATTGACACAAATGGAAAAGTACAGGATTGGTTTTGAGTTGCATTGTAAAGGCAGAGCTATTGTAAATTGTGCAGTAATGTAAGTCAGTGTAGACAGATAATCTTACAGTGAAAATGCTGTTGGGAAGCCTCACACTGACACGGTGCTCTGCTCTATGTTCAGCGCTGACAGCTCCTAGAGTAGGAAGCAGCCTATAGTCGTTAGTGACAGAGCAAAAACAGCGGTCTGACAGCAGCCAGCAGTGGATGGGAGGTGTAACTGGCAGCCTGGATCACACTGAACAGAGCCGTGTCCACCTCTCAACTGCCATCTGCTCAGTTTAGCAGCAAATGGACACAGAAACATACCCATTCACCCAACAGTGCTTTGCTCGACTGTTGACCATTTAGAGCCAATCGTCTATACTCTAACACTAACACCATCAAGCGTTGACCAAACTATTTTAGGCCCATTGTGTGTTTAACATGTCAGGGTTTCCGCAGGGTTTTAATAAACCTAAAATAGTCTAAAATTTCTCAAAAAGTCTCAAATTCTAGGTCTTAAATAGTTTTAAACATGTCTTAATTTTCCTACGTCCGTGCAACGCTACTTCTAATGCTCATTGAAATTTTCCCACAGCGCTTTACAATTTTTTTATTATTATTCTGTGGTGTTCTAGTTCTTTCTTTTTCTAGTCCAAATATAATTTGCTGTATTTCGACTACCAATGAGACCTACATGCAACTTATATTACAGTCAATCAGCTTTCCTCTTATTGGCGCAAGTCTCTTTCGGATTGTACAACAGACATAAAACAAATTTTATTCTTCAGCTATGGGGAGGTGCAGGTTTAGCGATTTTTGGCTTGAAAAAAACTGAATTTAAGGCTTGTTTTCCGGATTCTGACATTTGACGTTTTTGTTTCTTGATGTCATGATATAAGTCTTAAATTTCATCCATACTTGTCTTTAAAAGGTCTTAAAAAGTCTTAAAGTGATGGTTCGGAGTAATTTCACCCTAGGGTCCTTTGCACCACGACCTCGAGCCAAACAACCCCCCAGAAGCTTTTTTCACCTGGGTCTAACATTGGGAGAGTTAGCGTTATCAGCTGAATAGCTTAGTGCAGGCACTAATGGATCAAAGAGTGTATCTTGTACATTACCCCACTAATAATGCCCAAAATGATACCAAACTTCTACACTAGTACAAATAGGTTATGTACTCATAAAACGATGGATTGGAAAGTTTGTAAGTACACCAGGAGTTTATTGTAAATAACACTTGCCTGCTGGCTTCTGCTCTCTGCTGCTACTGCTACCGGCAGTAAGACGAGTGCTTAGGGACCTCTACAAATTACAACACCGAAAAGAGATACAACTAAAATATTTATTAATTTAACTTATTTTTTAAAGGTGCTGTAGTACAACTAGCAGGAGACAAGTTATAATTGATGGTGTTTGGAGACACTACCTTATTTAATCATTAAATGTTTCTGAAAATAGCCGGCCACGTGTAAACGTAGCATGAGATGAGCAGAGAGAACATGACACATAATGAGAATGTGTCATGTGAAATAACCAAAACTGTTCTAGTACTGACGATATTGAGAGTTGTTGGCCTCCAGCCATGTCTCCCTCACCCTTCACATTGTTAGATCAGGAGGTTGAAGATGAGGGAGAAATTCATAAATTATACCACAACCATGCTCTTTTGGAAATGAAAACAAAGTTTCTGCCATCTTAGATCCAAACACATACCTCCTACTAGGACATTGCTGTGGCAGCTACTACAACCAATGATCTAACAGTCTGCTACTGTTTTATACAATATGGCCAGGGTTATCAGGTAATCCCAAATCACATTTGATTGGATAACCTAATGTATGAAAATGCTGTAATTATATGATTCATATAACTGAACAAGTAAAACAGGGACACAGGATAATAATTTAGAAAATGTACTTGAAATATCTTTAGCTCAGTGTAGGTGTTGTAGCTAAGTTTGTTCTAGGATTTATTTCAGGGGTATTTGTTTACTTGTACAATGAGTGCAGTTACCTGACGTATACTGTTTTTTTCCATGCAAATAAGAATATCAGTCCCTGCTGGTCAAAACAGCATGCTATCTTACTTCAGATATGAAGGCAAACACAAACAAAACTTACCTACACCACCACAGCTTACACAGTCCCATGCTTAATCCTCACCCCTCACCCTCTATTCTTCACCCTAACATACCTGCACACTTACAAGTGCTTTAATTGCTTTACATCCTCTGTGTAGAGAACCATCTCATGTTGCTTTCCTTTTAAGGACTTTTGGTTCTAAGGTACACATAGTACAAAAACACACACACACACACACACACACACACACACACACACACACACACACACACACACACACACACACACACACACACACACAAGCACTGAGTCATGTCATTTTAGCCCACTTGCCAAGGTACAGTAATTGGCTCAGATGTGAGCAGTCGGAACAGGCCTGTGGCGTCACACATAATAGTCTTTGCTTGTGTGTGTGGGTGTGTGTGTGTGTGGGGGTGTGTGTGTGTGTGTTTCTGAGCCACTTTCACAGCCAAGGATTAAGTGTCGTGCCCGGCTAACAAGATTTGTAGTATTGTATTGAAATCCACTTCTGTAAAAACCACAACTGGGTGTTTTTGCGTCAACGTTTCATGTGGATATCATGAGGAGTAAAAACCATTACCCACTCACAGTAAACCTCAGGATCAAACAGATGTGTGATGTAATGTCATGTCAGTACCATATTCTGTCATGTGTGCTGCAGTGAGAACGGGGTGGAGGATGAGGAGGATCTATATGACTGCGTGTATGATGATGAAGATGGAGGAGAGATCTATGAGGACCTGATGAAGACAGAAGCTATCCCGCCTCCAGTTAGTCTTCCTAACACTCACTTTTTTTGCCATACCTCAATACAGGCTGACTCAGTTTGGCACATGCCACATTGAGTCACCATCTGCATTTAAAGAAATAATTTGGCATTTCATTAAATATGCTTATTTGCTTCTTCTTCTTTTTTTTGCTGAGAGAGATAAGAAGATTGTTACCACTCTCATGTCTGTACATTAGCTAAATATTAAGCTAGGGCCAGTGGCCAATTAGCTTAGCCTAGCATAAAAGCTGGAAGCTAGCATGACTGTACAAAGGTAACAAAATATGCCTACCAGCACCTCTAAAGCGCACTAATTAACCTAATACAGTACAGTATATGTTGTTTGTTTAAATCTGTACCAAAACTGAAAAAAACACAATTTGTGGTTTTATGTGGAGCGATGCTAGACTATAGTTCTGGTTCAGTGACAGTGACTTCCTGAGTCTTGTCGTACACATTAAGTACAGTAGGGGATAACTCTCCATAAAATTACAACTTGTCATTTTTACTCTTCAGTTGTTGTTTGGATTAAACAAACACAATACATGTTAATTACTGAGCTTTAGAGGTGCTGGTAGGTGGATACCTTTGGACTGAGCCAGGCTACCTTTTCCCTCCCTGCCTTCCAGTCTTTGTGCTAAACTAAGCTAATAGGCTGCTGGCTGTATCTTCATATTTAGCGTATACACAGTCTCTAGGCTAATTGAATTCCATGAAAAAAATCTCTCTTATTTACTATTAGGTGAATTTGTATTTTTACTCACATTATAAATGCTTTGTTCAATAAATACGATGGTACCTCATACTCTGTCATAATTGGCAGACAATCTAGCTAGCATGTGTGACTCTGACCTTGCTTAAAAGGGTTACGTAGACTACATCTGGATGAAGACTCAACAGTTTGTCAGCCCACAGCGCTGACACATAGTAACAGTCCTGTGTGTGTGTGTGTGTGTGTGTGTGTGTGTGTGTGTGTGTGTGTGTGTGTGTGTGTGTGTGTGTGTGTAGGCGTTCCAGAAGCAAGCAGAGACTGACATCAGGAGTTGCTGTTTGACAGAGATCAAGCAGACAGAGGAGAAATACACTGAGACCCTGGAGTCTATAGAGAAGGTACTGACTTGCTAATAGGGCTTGACCCCTTGTCACAGGTTAAGTATGTCTATGAGATGTGTGATTTGAGTGAAACATCAAGACCTTAAAAACTATTCTAAATGGGAAAAAAATGACAGTATATTATTGCATAATGTGTTTTTCCAGGTCCCTGACAGACTAAATTATGTCCAAACTGAGGACAGAGTTGGTTTAAATGACAATCATAGCAATGCTACTTATCACAAGACCCAAACGGAATCTGCAGATTTCTTTTTTTTTTTACAGTTTTAAGTGGTGACCCAGTTTCTGTCTGGCCCTGCTTATCACAATATATAACTTTATTTACAGACTCTAGGTCCAGATATAAAACTACACATGACATATTACAAGAGGGGTACACACAAACATAAAAACAATAATACTACATAGCTAATTTCACTATCAGAAATAATACAAATTACTAATCATAAATTCAATAATTTGAGCCTACATTCCACTGCAGTGGGTCAAACGTGAAACTAAAGTAAACTTTCTTAGGGTGGAAATTGTCCCGCTCTATTGATTTTATGCAGTAAAACCATGACAAGAGAACTAGAAATCAATTTGACCTCCTTATCACTTGCAATATGAGAAACTGTGAAACTGACTCACTGTCATTTGGGGTATAATGGAAAAAATAATGAGTAGTGTAACAAATCTGTACTCCCAGAGAGAAAAGAGTGAAAGAATACATTTTTATTTTTGAAATTAGTAGTGGGTAATGAGTATTCCCAGCACTGCTAAGAACAAACTATGAGAAAAGCCCTTTTGCCGTGGATGTTTTCCACCTTACCCTGCACTTTTACCGGCCCGCCGTCTCCCCGCCCCCAGCCACAGCTACTTGTCTTCTCCCTCTTGTGTACGTTCACGTCTGGAAAAAGACCTTTCCTCCTCTCCCAGCGGAGTACTCGGTAGATGAGTTTCGATACGAAGTGGACGGTGGAAATTAGTTTGAGATGTAGAGGTGACTATGCGGCGGGACTTTTTCTGAGAGGAAATCATTAAATTGCAAACTCTGAAAATGAGATTATTGTCGCGTGAACCAGACAGTCCTGCTTGTTATTGCTGACTGTAGCTCTTGTAGCAAATTGGCCCCATAATATAATAGCTTCTTTAAAATGACTTTCCCACTCTTACTGCGGAGGGGACGAGCTACATTCTCTTACATTCTCTCTCTTTCTCTCTCTCTCTCTCTGCTGCAGCACTTTATGATGCCCCTCACCATGTTTCTATCCATGGCCGAGATGGAAAAGGTGTTTGTAAATATCCCGGTAAGTCATTGTCTTTTTAGTGTGACTATGTCTGACTCTGTGGTCAACAACATTTTTTTTGAAGGGTCCTTTTCACTGCAGACATGTCACAGTAGGAAAGGCGCAGGTGTGAAATATAACATTAATGAATTCCACATTGAATGTGTCACACTGTCATGTCTTTTTTTATTCTCCAAATTGAAACACACCTGTTCACACAGCATTCAATATGTATTAAATACATTGAATGTTATGCTAATATGCATTAAATATGTATTAAATACATTGAATGTTATGCTAACATGCTCACAATGACCAAGCATACTGTTTGCCTGTTAGAAGGAACACACAAGGTACACATTACTATTAAAAGAGTACCACAAATTGTATTGAATGTGTCATAAAAAATGTTTTGTATAAAATGAAACTTGAGCTGAAATGAGTATCAACCAATCCATTTATTTTACACGTGAAATCATGTAAAATAATATTCCAGTAAAATATAATTCAATAATAATAATGATCAATTAGCTGGTTAGCATAAATGGTTATTTTGATAATACCAAACTTTTCCTAATTCTAGCTTCTCAATTGTGAATTGCTGCGTTTCTTATTGTCGTATGTGATAATAAGACAATATATGTGTAGACCAAATGATGGATTAATCACTGAAATACTGAAAAATAATCATTAGTTGCAGACCTAAATGAAAGTAACAGAAGTTTGATGTACAGTATGTTTGTGTTTCAGGACCTGGTTAAAGTTCACAAATGTTTACTGCTGGAAATCCAAAACTCAGTCCAGCACAGAAGTGCCCAGAACGTTTACCAGATCTTCATCGCTTTCAAAGAGAGGTAAGCTATGAATTTTGTAACCTCTAATAAGCCCTTATATTTCGGTAAAGCTCTTACAATACATTCTGTACATACAATTTCCCCTTTGGGATCAATAAAGTATCTATCTATCTATCTATCTATCTATCTATCTATCTATCTATCTATCTATCTATCTATTGATCGATTGATCGATCTATGACATTATTAAACTGCCTTTTAAAGTATAAGATACTGTTGTCAGAATAATGCAGGCACCCTGGCTTCCTCTCTTAACCTCCTGCTGCATGTGTTTGATCCGTCCCAGGTTGTTGATCTATGGGAAATACTGCAGCCATGTGGAAACAGCCATTGCCAGTCTGGATGACATCTGCAAAGACAGAGAGGACATACGCATGAAGCTAGAGGTAAATTGTTTTTCATGATTATTAAGAGCCGCAGTGACAAGTTTCCATTTCTCATCCCCTCAGCATGGTCAGAGAATGCCCTCAAGTGTGTATCTGAGGCATTGCAGATGATAACACCACAGCTGGAAGCATACATGATTGTAAAGTTTTCAATTAAGCTCTAATAGCTTGCAGTGATTCCCCCCAGTGTATTGCAAGCCCGGTGGCCCCTAAATTGCCCCCCACCAGGCCTTTTTTTAAGACGTTTTTTTAAAACTACAGTTACATTTGGGCGGCTCGGTTGGAAAGTTAGACAGTCATATTTTTCGAATCTCCACTTAGCTTTTAGCACTGACTTAATTGTACGGCCCTATGGAATCTGTCTTATACGGTTTTAAAACTTTGCAATTCCATCCGTGATTCTGTTATCACAGAAACTATTGGGCCCTACATTAATGCTGCCATCAGTCTGTGAATGGCCCCAACTGGGCCCTCGTTGCAAAAAAAAGATACTTGCCACTGGGCTAAACTATTTTTCTGGGGGAAACCCTGGCTTGCTCACTGAGACTCCTACTTGTACTACTCTACTCATTTCTAGAAAGTGATAGTTCAAATAAGTATTTTTTTTTTATTAAGAGCCCCTGAACATCTTTTAACAGTTCGGCTCCTTTCAGGTTACATGTGTTACGTCACGGGGTGGTGTATATATATATATATATATATATATATATATATATATATATATATATATATATATATATATTGTCTTCTTACAGGAATGTTCAAAGAGAGCCAACCACGGCAAGTTCACACTGAGGGATCTACTAGTGGTTCCTATGCAGCGAGTCTTAAAGTATCACCTCCTCCTGCAGGTACAGTACTACAACCTATCTCATACTATACTATTTTTTATGTAGTCACACAGTTGTTATGTCATCATGGTGTAAAGCCGTGAATGTGGGAACACCAAGTAACAGATTTCTGCTCAACTGATTCAAACCCTCTGGAGTCTGCCTACTCCTCTGTGAATACACTGAGCATGTTTTGTCTTTAGTATCATAACTTTTTTATATATATATCATTTAGAGGAGAAAGCCAGTTGAAAGTGCTGATGTGGGCTTCCACACAGATATTTTCATGTCTGTAGACAATAAAAAATTCTTCTTTTTAAGATTTTTTTATTTTGAAATATTAAAGTGCTCATATTATGTTAATTTTCAAGTTCATAGTTGTATTTAGAGGTTGTACCAGAATAGGTTTATGTGGTTTAATTTTCAGAAAACACCATATATTTGTTGTACTGCACATTGCTGCAGCTCCTCTTTTCACCCTGTGTGTTGAGCTCTCTGTTTTAGCTACAGTGTGAGGCATCTCACTTCTCTTCCATCTTTGTTGGGAGTCGCACATGAGCATTACCTAGGTAAGCACTACTAGCCAGTCAGAAGTGTCAGAGTATGAGGGCGTGCCATGCTAGCAGCTAGGCGAGCATTATAACGTGTGTAACAAAGTGACCATGTTTGTCTCTGAAGTAAAGGCTGGACTACAATAGAGCTGTTTGTGAACAGTGTTTTCTCTGGAAGATGGTAAGTCCCTTTGGGGTGGACTTTGGGCGTTTTCACTTTGTTAACCTATAACATACACAACAAGATATATAACACAATAAAGATAAGGGCAAAAGCCAAAAAGGATAATATGAGCGCTTTAATATTTCAGTGATTTTCAGGCATACAAAGACTTTAAATGAAAAAAGGCAGAAAAACAAGGTTGGATAAAATTGATTAAGATGTAAATAGACTGTATTCTAGTTTTATTTCATACATTTTTCTCTGCTGTATTTGTATGTATAAAAAGTGAAACAATGTTTTTTGTAAACCTTAAACTGTCCTATAATTCTTCTTGAATTATTTGGATTCTGGCAGCATTATACATCTTCACAGTAACATTAGGAAATAAAAAAATGTCCTCTGTTCTTTCTTAACTATGCTAAAAATGTAAACAGTCTTTGTATGAAATCAAGCATCACTGCAACTCAGTGGTAGAAAGTAACTAAGTACATTTACTCAAGTACTCTACTTACGTAGTGTTGTGAACGTACTTGTACTGTACTTGAGCATGTCCATTTTATGATATTTATGACTCCACCACATTTGTCTGATATTATTTGCTATATATACTAGTTACTTTTTATACTTTTTATTTAAACTACCCATCAGAATATAAAGTAGTTAAAGTTGGCTACACCTCATCCTAGCTGCATCATTAACATACTGCATACATGTTATAATAATCAGATAATCCAATATATAGATATAGTAACATAACACACACTTTCCCTGATAATACTTCTGTCTTTGAGACATAAGTAAAAATTTTAAAGCAGGGCTTTTACTTATAATGGAGTATTTCTTCTTCCATCATTGTCCATAAGCAGCTGTGTAATAAGCTGTCTATACTTATCTATCACCTTGTATTTCTAACAAAACTCTTCACCGCTGTATATAATGTCAGTCACTGTCATTGTAAATGAAGCTGGACAGAAACTTAAAGTCTTCTCTGACTTTATAGATCACTCTCAGTAGGTGACAGAGCCCCATCCGGGAGATTTGGATTCATCCAAAAGGCTCCATAATTGGTAATCAGACTTTATGAGCAGCAGGACTCGCTGTCACTAGGTGGTGCTGTTGACCACGTTTGGTTCCCGTCCCCTGCCTTCGTCCTTCACACTCCCCTCGTCTATTTCTGTCGCCTCTGCATGACTCTCGGAATGAAAAAGAGCAGCACATAATTGTCATCTGATTGAGACAATCAAGAAGTAGGAGAGAGAAAACCGGTAAAGTGAAGTGTGGACAGTGCAGTACACGGAACAAGACAAACCACTAAAGAGAGCTAGACGGAGAGGTGAAGTATTTTTGAAGTGGTAAGAATCTGAATGTGAAGCTGAACTATGGCTGTGGAGGCTCAGGACAGGGTCAGGGAGAAATGACTAACATGTCAGTGAAAATCTCTCACAGGACTTTTCTTCTATTATAGTTGTTGAATTAACTACATATAATATTCTATCATGTTTCATGATCCACATGTTGAAATATTGACATGCATTTGTAAAATAGCTACATTATATAGCTAACTAAAGTTTCCTCAGAGTAAATCACTTGTATGTACAGTATGTGTGTCAGTATACACGTATGTGTGTGTGAGCGTGGCCTATCCTTTTCGTCTGGTGCACACACACACACACACACACACACACACACACACACACACACGCAAATACGCAGACACACAGTCTTCATTATTCATCGCACAGAAGAAATTCAAGAAGTTGAAGGTGGTCTGTATATATTGTGCATGTGGGTTTGCTGTGATGTACAAACAGTACAATAATAAAAAGAAAAGCAGCAGCATTTCTTTGTCTATGTGCGTGGGTGGGTGTGGAGCTGACATCCATAGGTAGTGCATACGGTCTCAGTGTGTCTTATTTTAATACTTCATTGTCGATTAATATATTGATAATTTTCTCGATTCATTACAGTTTTTTTCCGATTGCTAAACGACAGTGGGCGAAACTAAAGCCACGTGCAAAACGCAAACTACAGTCGTCGTTTTTCATTGCTTGAACATAGTTTTCAAAACTCTACACACTTATCCCATGGCTTTGGTTCTACAGCACTTTGTTCAAATGCTAACACACTGCTGTCAAAACTGTTAACCACACATTCAAAACAGAATAGATGTCAGTCTGGTGCCTCAAACACTGCTGATTGGAATTTTAGCTGAAAGCCTAAGCAGGTGTATTGTTTTAGACTAGTTAGTGAACATACAGTATACAGTATTTATATAGAGAAAGCTCAGAAAGCCTTTTTTTTTATACAAACACCATATAAGAATGGAACAATTATTCACTACCATTTACTGTAAGAGAAACAGGTAAAAGAGCAAAGATACTAATATGTTCTGGTAAGATGTCTGAGGTTAAATACACAGCTATAAAAAAAAAGAAGTGAAAAACTATATCTTTATTATAGTAAAACTGCGTTCTTACTGTTTTTCAGAAAGTAATGGAGGTGAAAGCAATGGAAACACAACATTCATTTGTATTCAGAGATGATTCAGACATCCAATGTGATGAAGAAAACTTGCCGCATGATGCTGGAGAGAGGCAGGATTAGTCACACTATTCTTTGTTACTGTTATGCATATTTAGTTTTTTTTCCAGTAATTCCATAAATTACTAGAGACCAAATACTATATTTAGCAAACTGCTGATTTTCATTCCTTCCTGTTTACCTTACATAAAAATTGGTATATTACATAAAATCAATATCTTTTCTTTAAAGAAACTGTTGATTAGTGTCACTCAAATTGTTCAAACTGTAAAGACAAGAAGGTTGTAATTTCTGTCTTGGTGTTTGATGCTAGTGTTTTTACTCTCAGTGTGTTCTGAGTGACAGTGTGTGTTATCTCAGTGAGGATTGTTCACAGTGTTTGGCTGCACTAAGCCTGTTTTGAGATGCGTGTTAAGAGTTGTGTTGTTTGGAATGAGTTTTGCAGGTGATGTGAACTGTTTAGCTCAGGTGACTGTTGGTAGTGCAGACTGTGGTTTGAGTTGTGCTTCAGTTGTGACCACTGTCGTTTAGCAATAAAAAAATCCATCAGATCAGTGTTTTCCAAAGCCCAAGATGACGATGACATGTCTTGTTTTGTCCACAACTCAAAGATATTCAGTTTGCAGTAACAGAGGAGAGAAGAAACTAGAAAATATTCACATTTAAGAAGCTGGAATCAGAAAAATTTGACTTTTTCTTTTATAAAAATGACACACAGATTAATCGGTTATCAAAATAGTAGACAATTAATTTAATAGTTGACAACTAATTGACTAATCTTTGCAGCTCTACTATTTTTTGGTTCCTTTTGTATACTGTGGAACCTCGGCAGAGCAATGTGCGCAAGATAGTGTGAGTTAGGAGCCTTAGAATGGAAGCAAAAAAGACAACAAAAAAAAAAAGCAACTGAACACCTACTTGTCAAATGTGGTTACTACTGAGTACTTAATGTAAAAATATTGTGGTTTGACTTTATATATTTCCCGTATGTAATTTCAAGTTACTCAATAATAAAACCATTTAAGTATTTTGTTTGACTTCACAAATATAGACAGTTGCTCAGGTTGAGTCGGTCATTTTCAGAGGAAAAATTCCAACTTGAACATTTATGCTACCAAGGATAAGCAATGGAGCCTTCAGGCGAGAGAAACCCTGCACACTTGACTGTTGACCGCAGTTTGTAAATTTCAATTCCATGAGTTCAATAGCATCTCAATGAGTATTCAATACAAGTGACATTTTAAAAATTAGGTATTTAGTTGCTTACAAAATCAAAATTATTACAGCCTTTCTTTGCTTCCATAGCTGTGTATACCTGTTTGTAAGGCACACGTTTGATTTGCAGTATAGTATGTATTGTATAATTTACGGTGAATCCTTACAGGCATTGAAATGCCTAGTGGGCATATTTCCTTCACTAGTGAATGGCAGATCTGTTATTGCATGTCCACTCTGAAATGAATCCAGAAGAGTTTAACAGAACAATATACATGCCTTTAAAGAAGCGACCATGCATGTATTCTTTTTCTATTCACATTAGAAAGAATTATCATATTTTCTCAGCTTTAATTTGGTATGTTCAGTCAGAAATTAGCCCTGCGGGTAACAGCCGGGTAATAGCTAGCTGCATTGAATACAGCATCGGCTGGGTTACTTTTCCACATGGTGACATCCACAATGTGTCCAACAAATGTCTAGTCACTTGCCTTCGCTCCTCGAGTTCCTCTTTCTTAGTGGTTCTTTCTTTCTCTCTTTTTTTGTCATCAATCTTTTTCTCTTTCTTCCTCACTGCCTCCGCTCATCATTTCTCTTCCCCCCTGAACACACCGCAACACGATTCCCTCAACGAATCCATCATGTATGGTCCTGGCTATCAGTGTGACCACTCCCTTCCTCCGTATCTCTGTGGATGTGTGGAGGTGGGAGCGAGCCTTGATAAATAGGACTCTGTCGTCTTGCTAGTGATAATAATGCCCAGGTTGAGCTTGACTGACACCAGGGATTTGAGCAGTGCCAAGCAGACATATATATCTCCCTTAGCGGCTCAGTGTGTGCGCGTATATCTGTGTGTGTGTGTGTGTATGTGTGTGTGTGTGTACACAGTTTGTATGGGCCTGTATAAAGGACATGCATGGCATCCTTCCTTATCCTCCACTGTTGAGGTCTAGATGTCTTGTTTACGCTGAGCCAGGCACTGGCAAGCAATTTCAGATACACACTTGCACACACACTCCTGCAATAGATGAGTACACACACACACACACACACACCAAATTTGATTTATTTCAGGACAGGATTCTTTTCGGAGTAACCTTTTTCATTTCATATCTGGAGCCAAAGCATTATGATCTCAAGCGTGGAATGTGGCTGTATGTATGTCAGCAACAGGATAACGATGTGAATTTTCACTTTTTTGTTTGTTTTGTGATTGACAAATAGCCTTGCTTTCCTCCTTACATTTCTAACTTTGGGTATATAATTAAAATGATGTTAGCTAGTCGTTAGTATATATCCTCGCCCTTCCACTTCCGGGATTGCTGCCGGAAATTCTGCCGTATGCTCTTATTTCCTTTGTGTTGGAATTTAAAACTTTTATGAGGACTATGGTTGACTGCTCCTCAGATCTCTGCAGGGTAAATCCAGACAGCTAGCTAGACCATCTGTCCAATAGGAGTTTTCTGTTGCACGACTTTAACAACTTTTGAACGCACACATATTCCACCAAAACAAGTTCCTTCCCGAGGCTATTTTGCAGCGGCACCGTGGCTCAGTGCAGCGCAAAACCATTGTGATTGATGTAAAGAAATGGCAATAAACCAGAGCACTACTTTTTCTCCCATCCCGGGAATACTGTGGGGAATAGTACTTTTTGCAGTTCTGAACCATCATTGCAGCCGGGCAAATAATGTAACGGCACTGTAGCAGCACTTTCTACCTATATAAAGTATAGTTGTGACATCACAACCGTACAGAAGTCCTGACGGCTCGTTTAAAGGCACCGTTTCTGATTACAGGCTGTGTCCATTCCTCTGTGAATTGAGAGTGTTGATACATTCATAGTATTTTTACAGCACCTAGACTTGCTGGACATGGGAATCTCACTTTTTACAATTTGGGACCTTTCAATCAGTTTTACGACATGAAAGACGTGTAATCATAGGACACTTGCTTACCTATATATGTTGCGTTGTGATTTGTTTCTGTCGACTAGGAGCTGGTGAAACACACTCAAGATGCCACAGAGAAGAGTAATCTGCGGACGGCATTGGATGCCATGAAGGTACATCATCAGCTTATCCAGTTTATTTTATTTCAACACACTCTTATCCCAGCATGCACCGAGTGAAAGGACCAACCCAAAGCTACATACACAAACATATTCACAGTCATTCTTCCAGTATGAGCCGCTTAGAGTGCACAAGTCTTGTTTTATTCCCTTAAAGCCATTAAACACTTGCTAATTCATTCATTAGGACTGTGTGGGCGTGCTGTCATCCAATTTGATTGACAGTGCTAACTGGGCAACTTCAGCAAACAACCCCACAATTGTTTTAAATTTAAATTTGAATAATGTTGCTAAATCCTTCTTGTTGCACATAAATCTGTAAACTAGTGAGAAGAAAACAGAAAAGTGTGTTCATACAGGAATAAATTAGGTTTAGGGCCTCAAAGGGAAAGCAATATTGCTTTTTGGATTGTTGGTTAACTCCTATAGCTGCTATAAAAAATTGTGTAGGCTCACAAACATGACAGAACATGATCATCTCCAAAAAGAGACTGTAAGAATTGCACTTCAATGCATCACATGTCATCACATGTCCACAACTTTTGACCACACATAAATAAATTAGTCCACTAAATGCAGCATTTCTGCAGCAAGTCCTGCTCATTGTGTAGCTCTCAAAGGCTGCTCAGTTGCCCAATGTCATTTACAGTGTCAGCAAATAGTTACTTTTGAAAGAGAGAAAAACAGCACAAAAAGAAAGACAACCTTAGCACATAATGGGGGAAAAAATTGAAAAAGGAAAAAGGAGAGCCTTTGATTTCTGATTTGTTGACAGGACTTGGCTCAGTACGTCAACGAAGTCAAGCGAGACAATGAGACGTTGCGAGAAATAGATCAGTATCAGAAATCCATTGAAAACCTGGTAAGCCACCTGTTTCTTCCAAATAATTAGATGCTGATCTCATTTGGAAATTGCTTTTCTTCCTGTCAGATTATACCCCATCATTTCTCTGTCTCCTTGTCTGCAGAATCAGCCTCTGAGTAACTACGGGAGACCCAAAGGTGACGGGGAGGTACGGGTGGCCTCGGTGGACAAACGAGCTAAACAGGACAGGTGAGATGTCAGGTGACACGCTGGTTGACTGACTGAATGACTGTAGCTTGACTAGAATCAGGTGCTGTGGTTGGAAAACTGCCAGAGTATGTATTGCTTTAAGCCAAAGTGCTGTTAGAAACTAAATCTGTGTGTCTTGTAGGTGAAGAACAAAATAAAGTTAAGTACAAGGGTATGAGTTCCAGACAAACATGCACTGGACAGAGTAACATGAATATATGCTTAATATGACTTTGACATGATGCTTTTTGAACCGCAGGCACATCTTCCTGTTCGACGCTGCGGTGATCGTTTGTAAGCGGCGAGGAGACAACTATGAGATGAAAGAAGTGATCGACCTGCACCTCTTCAAGATCACCAACAACCCAACATCGGACAAGGAGAACCGGAAGGTCCGCACACACACACACACACACACACACACACACACACACACACACACACACACACACACACACACACACACACACACACACAAACACACACACACACACACACACACACACACATATGGATACAGCCCTGTTTAGTTGTGTTATTGTGGCATTCTGTCTGTGCTGACTCTTTCTCTCCATGCCTAGTATCGCATTGCCAGACCTATTTCCACAGCGCTGTGGAGTAAGGTCTGGCTACACCATAGATACATTTTACGATAGGGGGGGGCGGGGGCGGGGGGGAGGAATGCTCTGGGTTGTTTGCATTTCTTTAAACCAATCACAATCGTCTTGGGCGGCGCTAAGCTCTGGACGCAGCAACCGTGGCTCTGCAAAATAGTATGTGGAAGGAACTTTTTGGTGGAACATTTGCACCCCGCAAAGGAAAACGCCACATACAAAATTAACTGAAGTTAAGTGTTCACATAATACAGTAACGTGAGCTATTTAAATTAGCTGGATACAATGGTTAAACATAAGTGTGCTTTGTCCATAGCAGTCCTGCCAATCAGTCCCAAAACATCCCAGTTAGATAGTAAATGCCGTAAACATATTCTTTGTAAATCTTTACAATCATTCACCGAAAGACCTAAGCAGGGCTGCCTTGTTGCACCATCCACATTTTCTTCAAAACCTGCCATTTTCAGCGTGTAACGAAGGGATTTTGAGAACGGCAACACACAGAGAGCAGAAGGTGAGGGGCAAAGCCTGTCAGGCTTTATACCGGAAATGTACTTCCATTGATTTAGACTACTCCATGCCACAATGCAGAGGATCCCATACCAAAGAATGCAGTATAATAGGTCATGCTTAGGTATTAAATCATTTTTAAAACGGGTTTAAGGGCCTGAATGTTTCTTCACTAACTTTTTTATACCAACTAACAGCATCAATGATGGCTCTATTTTCCTTGGCTACTCAGTTATATTTAGCTGTGTCTGTAAGCCGTTGATTGCAGCCACTACTAATTAATGTTATTAGTTACACCTGTGTAAATGTTCGAAATAGCCACCGTTAGCATCGGCATGATTATCAGCAGTGTTTCTCACACACATAGTTGTTTTTTTTCCAGATCATGTGGTATACCGAGATTTATTTCAGACGGTAAAAGTCAAGGAATTAAATCACACTTACTTCACGGCTGCATCATTGAATTTGACAGATGTATGAAATCACAGAAATAGATTGCACTGTAGTATTCAATCAGAAAATGAACATAGACTACACGTTGGGTATTGGAACTGTTCTGATTTAGTTAAGGACATGACCAGGTCTGGATGCCCATGAGTAGGTCTCCCTGGTGAATTTCCCCTCCAGCATGTACATACCAAGGTACATGTGTTTCATGTTTCAGATCTAGCCATCACCTTGGAAAAGATATTAGAACATCTTTCAGTCATTTCATTTTTTTGTCTTTTTCTCTCTTGGCAGCAACACATGTCTTTGTCAACATGTACTGTAACTCAAAGAGTAACTGAATTTCACTTTTGGCAAGGCTACGGTGATTATGTTTTACATCAGCTATGCAGCAACATTAGCCTCAATTAAATCAAGCTGAAGTGACAGGCATTTATTGCTCATATTTGCACAAAATATTGAATAATAATAATTCCATTTCATACTTTTTATTAATCCCCAGTGGGGAAATTACAATTTACACTCTGTTGTTATTACACACTACACATGCCTGAAATACACACACACACACACACACACACACACACACACACACACACACACTCTCAGGTCCTTTCACGTGAAACACATTTGTCTACTTCCTTAATGTGCTGCACACTGATATCAGGACTCTAAGCAATGCAACTTGGTCTTGAATTTTAATCCAATGACAATTTCCCAGTAATTCTCACAGCCAAATAGTTGTTGATTTTTACAGTTTTACACGTCTTCACACACATCACAACTGAGAGGAAAGTGTAAAGCACACGTCTAATTTTATTATTTTAACCTAGAAGAAGGACGCTTCGGTTTCTCGGGTCTGATTGGTGGAGTTACTTTGAATCCTCACTGATCCAGGTCACTGACTGAAAAGAAAATAGGTCTTGAGCGTTCAGCTTTTAAGTTTATGGTGTGTTCTCATTATTTATAAAAAGCAATAACCCACTTTAAGCGGGGATTTACAATGATTTTACAACAGCTTTTAATGACATTTAATTTCACCCAGGGCTGTATGCCATGTCCAATCCTAATAGGACTAGAACAATGTAGCGAGCGTATTCTGCCTCCTACTTTCACTGTTGCTATAAAATACAGCATGTAAAAGCTGCTAATAGCAGAACATACTTCTTAACATTCTGTGAAAAAAAAAAGCGCAAAACAAGCATCTCATATAACAACAAATCAGCTATAATGGAGGGAAGTCTTGCACTGTTGAATCCATTATTGCCTCTTTATAACTGAGTCAGCAAAGCTCAGAAACCATGTTGGACTCCTGACAAACCAATTAACAGCGCTCCTTCAGCATAATGAGCAGGCATAACAATTTATCAGATAAACCCAAGTTCATAAAATTAAGTCAAAATTGAATTAACTTGCTTCCCGATAGTATTTTTTAAGCACCTGCACCAACATCTACACCCCACTGCTGCCTTTTGTGCCCTGAATCCCCTAATATGCAGCTAAAAGGAACTACATGCAAACATATTTCCAGCTCATAACACAAACAACTAAATAATCACTGGTATATAATTTGATACATTGCTCGTTCCAGCACATGTTTTACATGGTCTTGCTCGTTCACCAGCATAATACTGAAAGTGTCAGACTAGAACAGTCTGCCTCCTCCCAGATGGTGTTATCATTAAACCTCGCTTTGGGCCTGACTACACACACACACACACACACACACACACACACACACACACACACACACACACACACACACACACACACACGCACACACACACAGTGAATGCTAAGTGCCAAGTGGTGAAAAATATTGCCATTCATTATGAAGAATGATATCTAAAGTGTGCCAGGAAACAATGATTTGGGTAATAATGATTTTGTAAATAGCAGACATTAGTAGGCTTAGACCCATATGGGCTTATACAGTTGTTGTTTTTTATGAATCTTCAGCATCATTCACCTCTGACATGATGGATACGATGCAGTTTGTTTGATTACATATTTAGTACGGAAATGCCAAAGATGACAATGACTGTCTGCGGGAAGCAGCAATAAGAACCTCCATCATAGAAGTAAAATAATCACATTTACACGCAAGTCAAGTGGAGGTAAAACCAAACAAAGTCTAATTGTTGTACACAGAAGTAGGAAACGTGTGTGCCTCCAATGGACTGTAGACATTTTTCATACTTAAGCTGATGGTTTGAGCCTTTGCTGCAGAGTTAAAGCTTCATATGCATTTCAACTGCCATAGTCACTATTTTTATAATAACATAAGACATCAAATGATGTGTAATGTGTAAGGTGTCGTTTGTAACGATGAACCAACTGATAACCATCAGCTGACTCTGCGGTTCCATGCGGCTAAATGGAGCTTTTAAGTGTCTTTTTTTGTTTTTTGTTTGGGTTTTCAAGCACACAACTTTACTTTTGGTTTTGGTTCACTCTCACGGCATTGTTTTAAGCACACAGGCTATGTTAGTGACTAGCTGCTGAACAGTAATTTCCCTGAGGAGTTGGTGGAGACCAAAAACAGAGCTAAAAGTAGGGCTTTACCGAATGTCTCTTTTTTTTTTTTTTTTTTACAATCAAAGCTTCTATTGAAGCTGGGAGATTCCAGCAGCATGTTCGATACCACAAGGTCTCCTAGCTTTTTTTAAAGTCTAATTAACAATAAACTCACAAAATCTCAAGAAAAGAAATTTTCTTACACCTATTTTTCTTATTAAACAGAAAGTATAACCTACACCTTCTGAATTGAAGTTTCACTGAACTAATCCTACCTTATTTGCCTTGTTAATGCATAATAAAACACTTCAGTCAAACTTGACAGAAACAAAATAAAACTCAAAAAGTCCTGGTTAGTCTTTCCACTGTTCCAACAATCACCAACTCTGGTTTGGTGGAAATAAACCTTTAACTCACCAAGTTATATGTAAAAGTATGATGGCGCTACACGCTGTTTTCCCCCGCTGTCTCTCTCTCTCAATATCACCCAAAAAACAACTGGAGATGTACTCAACCAATCGCACATATATTCGCTCAGTCGCCCAACACTAGCGCAGCACTGCAATGTTGATTTAGAATTTTAATGTCAAAGTTATGAATGAAGTTTCAAAGCTTTGAACTATTGGTACAGCCTTAGCTAAAAGAGAGTGAACGTTGGACTTACATTTGCCCAGGTGACAGATATATTACTCCAAATGTTGTTCAGTGTCTGCTGGATATGTAAATAGGCACCTGTATGCTAACAAGTTCAACATATCAACTTCTGTTGTGTTTTCAACATGTTTATGTTGCCCCCAAGTTGCCAAAAGAAACTGTAATTGCAGATTTAGTCTCCCATTGCCATACCTTCCTCTACAGCGCTGCTCAGGAGGGTCCGGCTAGTCCACAAAGCATTCCAGGATGGGAGAAAAACGTGATCTGGTTTATTGGCCGTTCTTTAAACCAATCACAATCATCTTGGGGGCGGCTCGCTTTTTGGGGACAAATAATGGGTGCCTCTGCAAAATAGCCTCGGGAAGGAACTTGTTTTAGTGGAACATGTGTACATTCAAAGGTTGTTTTAGTCGTGCAACAGAAAACTCAGATTGGACAGATAGTCTAGCTAGCTGTCTGGATTTACCCTGCAGAGATCTGAGGAGCAGTCAACCATAGTCCTCATAAATCCACCGGAGTTTAAAATTACAACACAAAGAAAAAGGAAGTTAAAGGACATCTGACCGAAAAGAATGACATCCGGCACCGGAGCAATCCCGGAAGTGGAACATCATGGATATAGACTATTGCAGGTTTAATGTCAATAATGTTTCTGAAATAACAGGGGTTCACTTGGGGGTTAGGGTTAGGGGTAATGGACACACACGGTGAAAGACATGAGCAAGGATCAGATTAATTATATTTTAGGAAAATATACTTACGTACTATATACTAAAAAAATACTTCACATGATCAGTCTGAATGTGCGATCCTTTTCAATTCCAAAGTTCTACCAAGCAAAAAAAAAGACCTAAACTGACTGACAGAGAGACAGACCAACACCATCTCCTTCTCTTTACAAATTGGTTGCTCGAGATATCTTTGCTGAGCGTAAGTCTTGGGAATGCCTCTGTAAAGCGCTGCTTCCCTTTTCTCCTTTCTTTCAATAGAAAAAGATGAGCCTTTGCGCTTCCCTGACAGCACTGTGAGCTTGGCATGTTTTTAGCCTTCAGAGCTGAGTGTTAGAAGTTCAAAACCCCACCTAGGAGCCATAAAAAGTGCATCTCACAAGCATCTGTTGAGTGATGCCATCTAAAATAAACAGAGGCATGTGTTGACACAGAGGCTAATAGACTAATATTTAGCCTTTGAAGTGGGTAATGGTGGCTGATTACAGGCCCACTCACCACTTGGGTCCATGCATGCTGTCTGATGCCCAGCAGTTATATGGCACAGCTACCTCACACTTGTTTCCTCTTCCCCTTCATGCTCTTCCTCTCTTTTGTCTCTGTCTGTTAGTTCTGCCGCCCTCCATCCCTTCAGCCTTTGTGCTTGGTCTCCCCAAGGCATCCATCTTTCATTTTGCATCTCTTTGTCTCCATCTGTCTCCCTGCACCCTGTCTCCTTCAGCACCTGCCCCCTTGTGCTCCGTTTGTCTTTCACTTGAAATCCTCAATTTATTTATGTCGCCGTTGTTTTATTTTCTGTCTGAAATGTGTGCGTTTTTTCTTTCCTGTTGCAGTGGTCCTACGGATTCTACCTCACTCATAACCAGGGCCAGAGCGGCTTTGAGTTCTTCTTCAAGACCAAAGAGCTGAAAAAGAAGTGGCTGGATCAGTTTGGCATGGCCATGTGAGTATGCATCTTCTGTGTGCGTTCATAAGAGCGTGTGTGCCTCTTTGTCCCAGCTGCGTTCTGTCACAGCATCAAAACGCACACATTGCCCGTCCTGTTATTCAAGTTAGACTTGATGTTACTTGATGATTTATGAGACACGCGACACTGGGACAAAAAGACGAGCAGATTATAAGTCGCTCACTTACTTTTAAAAGCAGAACCTGACTGAAACAAAATTTTGAATCCACTATTTGTTGAACATTTTGTACTTTATACTGATGTATAGATGACACAATTGGTTACATTTTATTGCAGCATCAGGTGTGTGTAGTTAAACTGCAGCAACCAGTCTGCCTCCTGAAGTGGATCCAATTCAACTGACCTGACTGGGAAACTGGTGCCAAGAGTGACAAATGGAACTTTATTATTTCACTTTTAGAGCGAAGAAAGACAAATGACTAATTGTCTCAAAGATATTTTACCAACCATTCTGTCTTTCACAGTGTTGACACATACAGGCCGGACGAGTTGTATAAGGTATACAATACCTGTAGAAGTAGATACCTAGATATTAAGATTACTAAAGTAACTGAAGTCTAAAGCACAATCCATACAACATTGGACAAACATGTGGAAACTGTAAATGGTTTTAATGAGTATAAAAAAACAGAAGAGTAAAGATCTTTTGTGAAGATGTGGCTTGTTAGCTGAATTGTTGTTTCAAGCTGGTGTTTGATCTAGAGCAGGGGGCCAGGAGTCGCACAACACTCAATTCTCTCATTCCAAACCATGAAATAAAGCTGCAATTCAATGAGATCAAAATCCTGTTCCTCACGACCAAGGCGTGTACAGGAATGTGTCTTGTGAAATTGGCAGCGGAAAGATACTGACATCTTGCACAGTAAATTGGAACAGTACATGCTTACAAATAGTGTAGCAGGAGACATTTGAAGAGCTGTATAACCTCCTCTGTGGTTCTTAAGAAACTTTGTAAAGTCCAAAAAAAAGTAACCCTGATGATGTCATAGTGATGTTGTCAGGGTAACACCGGTTTGGTCCCGGAGACTGCAATACATTAACAGAAAACCTTCGTTACAAACTGAAGGTGTGGAGTTTGAAAGATATGTGCGTTTACCAGACATGGGTTTTTACAGGCAGCTTCGAAGGCAGCAGAGCGGAGCGATACAGTTCATTCCCTATAAGAACAGCGGTATGAGTGAAGTCTGCTGATGGCGGATGTCCACCGCTCTCCAAAAGTTGACTCAGAGTGAACTTTTGGAGAGCGATAGGCAATGAGAGGGCAGACTTGTGAACGTGCCTCCAATGTATTCTCCCGTGTATACACAAAGTCTGTATTTAACATTCCGTGCAAATTAAAAGAACATGATTTTCCTATAGCCTAATTTATGCTAAATCTCAGGATGTTAATACAAAACAGCTATCTTGGCAGAGGGTTGCCCAGACTGTTATTCCTGGTGAGTTTTTATATATAACGTATTTGTTTTGGTAATAGCATTGTAGTAGCATCGTAGCAATGACAACTAGCTAGTCGCTAGCGATACATATTTGAAATAAACAAAACGCAACTTTTTAAGCGGCAGGGAAATGTAGGATCAAGTATTTTATTCTAAGAGATTATTATTATTCTCCTCAGGATATTCCAGCCTCCGCTGCTTCTATTTTAACCCTTCTTTTTGAAATGTACAGTGCCTTGCGAAAGTATTCGGCCCCCTTGAACTTTTCGACCTTTTGCCACATTTCAGGCCTCAAACATAAAGATATAAAACTGTAATTTTTTGTGAAGAATCAACAACAAGTGGGACACAATCATGAAGTGGAACGAAATTTCTTGGATATTTCAAACCTTTTAAACAAATAAAAAACTGAAATATTGGGCGTGCAAAATTATTCAGCCCCCTTAAATTAATACTTTGTAGCGAGCCCTTTGCTGCGATTACAGCTGTAAATTCGCTGGGGTATGTCTCTATCAGTTTTGCAACGTAGAGACTGACAATTTTGCCCATTCCTCGCTTGCAAAACAGCTCGAGCTCAGTGAGGTTGGATGGAAGCGTTTGTGAACAGCAGTTTTCAGTTCTTTCCACAGATTCCCGATTGGATTCAGGTCTGGACTTTGACTTGGCCATTCTAACACCTGGATATGTTTATTTGTGAACCATTCCATTGTAGATTTTGCTTTATGTTTTGGATCATTGTCTTGTTGGAAGACAAATCTCCGTCCCAGTCTCAGGTCTTTTGCAGACTCCATCAGGTTTTCTTCCAGAATGGTCCTGTATTTGGCTCCATCCATCTTCCCATCAATTTTAACCATCTTCCCTGTCCCTGCTGAAGAAAAGCAGGCCCAAACCATGATGCTGCCACCACCATGTTTGACAGTGGGGATGGTGTGTTCAGGAGTGATGAGCTGTGTTGCTTTTCGCAAACATAACGCGTTTTGCATTGTTGCCAAAAGTTTGATTTGGGTTTCATCTGACCAGAGCACCTTCTTCCACATGTTTGGTGTGTCTCCCAGGTGGCTTTTGGCAAACTTTAAGCAACACTTTTAATGGATATCTTTAAGAAATGGCTTTCTTCTTGCCACTCTTCCATAAAGGCCAGATTTGTGCAGTATACGACTGATTGTTGTCCTATGGACAGAGTCTCCCACCTCAGCTGTAGATCTCTGCAGTTCATCCAGAGTGATCATGGGCCTCTTGGCTGCATCTCTGATCAGTCTTCTCCTTGTATGAGCTGAAAGTTTAGAGGGATGGCCGGGTCTTCATAGATTTGCAGTGGTCTGATACTCCTTCCATTTCAATATTATCGCTTGCACAGTGCTCCTTGGGATGTTTAAAGCTTGGGAAATCTTTTTGTATCCAAATCCGGCTTTGAACTTCTCCACAACAGTATCTCGGACCTGCCTGGTGTGTTTCTTGTTCTTCATGCTGCTCTCTGCGCTTTACACGGACCTCTGAGACTATCACAGAACAGATGCATTTATACGGAGACTTGATTACACACAGCTGGATTCTATTTATCATCATTAGTCATTTAGGTCAACATTGGATCATTCAGAGATCCTCACTGAACTTCTGGAGAGAGTTTGCTGCACTGAAAGTAAAGGGGCTGAATAATTTTGCACGCCCACTTTTTCAGTTTTTTATTTGTTAAAAAAGTTTGAAATAGCCAATGAATTTCGTTCCACTTCATAATTGGGACCCACTTGTTGTTGATTCTTCACAAAAAATTACAGTTTTATATCTTTATGTTTGAGGCCTGAAATGTGGCAAAAGGTCGAAACGTTCAAGGGGGCCGAATACTTTCGCAAGGCACTGTATATCCTTCATTAGGAAAACCACATCCAATCATTTGTATCTGATGTGGATGACAATAGACAGATATTTAAAAGAAAAGGACCATATCAGCGAACTTATATGTGTTCCACAAAGCAGCATCCTCCCAGTCCTCCTGCATTTTCTTCAGCTAGAGCTGAGACACCTGTTATCAGATCCCTGGATGAACTGCCAGTGACAATTAGTTACGAGCTGTGGAGCTCTCAGGCAGGTGCAATTACACTGAAAATATAGAAATAGAGCCTGAGAAAAAAAAGGAGAATAATGAAAAGAGAAGAAAAATCTGTGAAATGACATGTTCAAGCTAAAAAAAAAACAACAACAACAGGTCCTAACAGGAAGTGAAGAAGAGGATTAGGATAAGGAAGTGTGGCGTGAGACTGACATAACAGGGGCTTTGGTTGATTCACTTTTGAGGCGGAATTAACGAGCTGCGAGAATAGAAAGACGTTGCCAGACAATCACATGCTCCCACAGCGATGCTTAATAGCTGATCTGTGACCAGTTGTTTTCTCACGTGCCGCCTTTACGTCCCACTGTTTGCTGCTTGACTGAGATTCAGCAGCCACAAAGGGGTAGGTAGACCCACCGCTCCACAGACAGAAAGCAAGAAATGGAAACTGTTGCTGAGACAGCCGTGAGTGAGCACCCCAGTCCATCCTTGAAAGTCAGAGGAAGACTGCAAATGAAGTCATATTGTATTTCAGAGTTTCAAAGTCCTACCTCTCAGCGGACTGTACAAAGTTGCATCGGACGTCTTTAAAAGCACCAGCAGACAAAGAAATAGTGGCACTGGAGGAGGCCAGTCATACTCTCAAAGTCAAGTTGGAAGAAAAAGGAAGCTCAGGGGGTTTTATGAGGGTTTTTTTTGTCACATGCCATAGGAACATATTCAGTATCTTTTCAGTGTGATTATTTTTGTGGGACAAATGGACCCCCTTTCTTGTCAGCGGTATGCTATTCATAATTAAAAACAATCTTCCATACAAAGCGGATATATTGGTTGACCCCATAGACTGTTGATATTAATAACAATATAACATTATAACTAATAATATACAGTCAATGGTCTGACCCCAGTACAGAGGAGAGGACACCACTGAAGGTCTTCTTTCTTCTTTGACACGTTTGTCCTATTTTACAGAGAACATGTTGTAGTCCTTCAGTTTGACGTATTATTTCAGTTTCAAAATTAGCACCCGTGCATATTAAGCAAAACGCTTATGCAACAATGTCATCATGTCTACAGTAGCTATAATCATAACCCTGAAAGACAAAAGGAAAGACCTCTTACATTTTAAACAAACAGGCATTTGTGCTACAGGCAAACTTGGACAAATCCTTTCTCTTACTTTCATTCACACACACACACACACACACACACACACACACACACACACACACACACACACACACACACACACACACACACACACACACACACACACACATTCATCCATGTCCCTAGGGGCCAAGAATACTTCTGTGTTCACTTCAAGCAGACCTTGCCTGTCTATTTGCAATTCTCTCCTTTCCACTTCAAAGAACCGTATCAGTGGAAAGTTTGTTGACTATTGTAAGTGAAAAAAAAAATTAATTTTTGCTTTGAAATTTCATGTTTTCATCAAAGACCAAAGCTGTTTGAATACTGTAACAAAACAGGCAACAATTTTTTTCATTCATTCATTTGGGCTCATCTCTTTGAAGTCCAACCTACAATAGTGGTCACCATGTATTGTACTGTTTGGTCCAGCTGCTTGTCCTGATTTTGAGATTGAACGCTTCCATTAATTATAATAGATCTGTTCAGGGGCACAGAACAGCACATACAGTACAATATTGTTAGTGTTACATATGATATAGGGAGCTTTAAGTTCAGGATCCTGAACCCTAAGTAGATGTCATGTAATGATTATTTTATTTCATACCACAAGTTTTTTGTATGCGATTTTGCGATTTTGCGGACACTGCATTTTGAATGCAAGAAACAAGCACATTTGCATTATACCTTTGAAATATTTAATTGTTTGTCTTCTGGATCTGATTTTGACCCTTAATTCATAAACAAGAGAGTTTTTTGGAAAAAGTCCCTGCTTGAACTGCATTAGCATGTAATGATAGTAAGGTTACAGTGTTTTACTGTCATGGATCTCAACCAAGCTTCAACTTCCTGCAAGTTGTTTTTTAGGAAATCAGTCTAAAAAGTAATGGTATATTCAGAAAAGTTTTTTTTAACTTTGAGAATGTAAACACAGCGACGTGCAGACCAGTGTGAGTCCATCAAAATCAAAACACATCACACGTACATCATGCTTATTCACCTACAAAACATATATATTACAACCAACTTTTCGGAATATTCTTTATCAAATACTATCTGTCATGGTAACCCATCCACATCGCATGTTTGTTATGTATGTCTTGTTTAGATCCAACATTCGTCCTGAGAACGCCAATAACAACTCCCATGAGTTTAATATGCATACCTTCGAAAGGATCACCTCCTGCAACTCTTGCCACATGCTGCTGAGGTAAGAGGCCTATTTTTATTCACACACACTGACACAGACAGACTGACAGACAGACACACACACACACACACAGTGGAAGCAGCACAAAACCCTCTTCAAGGCTATCGTGAAACAGACAGACTGAGGACGAGACGTGGACCCTTTCCCTTCAAACATCTGTCAGTACTCCTTTGAAAGACCTCCACTCCTCCTATTCCTCTCCAATGTACCCTAACAATCTATTCGTCACTTTCCCTTGACTCCTCTCTTCCTCTGCACATGGCCTTAGTTACACAAAGTTTCTTTTGAATTTGCTGAATGGTATCGTCACCCAGAGGACTGCGCCTCGCGGTCTTTCTCACAACGGGAAGGAATGAGTGGTTTCACCAAGCGAGGACCGTAACGCAAAATGTGTGTCACACTTCAGCACTTCAAGGCGATGGATGGGGAAAGGGGACAAGATTATTACACTGTGAATATACAGAGCCGGTCGCTGAATTCACCAACATTTTCTAAGGATATAATATAAGAAAAACAAGAATAATGCAGGGCAGGTCTCAAGAAGCATCTGAAGTATAGTGTGTCATTATTTTCTTGATTATTTCTCAAGTCTTTCTTTAAATAATGATTGGTCTTTTGGACTATTTCATTATAACTATTGTGCTAGAGCATTGGATTAACTTGAAAAGACACAATAGAAATGTAACCTCTTATCTAATAGGCACCAAATATCAAATGACTTCATGAATCACGAGTCAAATGAGTCAAGTGTTATTCTGTGATTTTGAGATGTGTATGCCATTATTTTATAAAACCTGCAGGACAAATCTGAGATCATGTGTACTACACTGGTACTCAGAGGACTTTTAATGTTTTATGATAAGATATATACCGTATATACAGTATAAGAGCACAGGCCTTGCTGAGGTATTGTGTCATTAATCAGAAAACATGCTACATATGAATGTTCAGTAACGTATATTTACGTTAATCTGAAAGGGAAATCTTAGGCAAACCTTTTTCCTTTCATGTGATTTCATATAAATTGTGAAGGAGTGGTGTCCTATTGATTTAAATTCACTGCTCTGACATCCTGCACCAATGCAACACACACCCTGTAGTTCTGAACTGCGCAAAAAACAATTAATATGTACCTGCATGTGAAGAGGTTAAACAGACAATTAGCTGGTGAGCAGAGCAAAGCAGCCTTTACTTTCATGTCATTTTAATTAGGGCCTCTGAGATGGTTATGTAAATAAAAACAGAACTACACACTGCTGCTGGTTCAATCTCTGCGTGTGTGTGTGTTTGTGTGTGTGTGTGTGTGTGTGTGTGCATGCGTGCGTGTGTGCGCATTTTACACCAAGAATTTCAGTGTTTTCTTTTCAGTAGTTATTAGATATGAGCTGATGCAGATTTTTTGGTCTTGAATAGCTCAAAGTGAAACTTATTAGAATTAGCTGCTGTATGCCATCTACCTGCCACACCTGCACTAACGTCAGTATACAATCATGCTCAAAATAGCAATGCTGTAATGCTGATGTTTAGTAGGTATGATGTGTTGACCATATTAGTTTAGCATGTTGCCATGCTAACATTAGCTAATAAGCACTAAACACAATGTACAGCTGATATTGATTGAAATTAGAATTAGTTTAGCAGGTAGTTGGTAGGCTACTTTGGTGAGCAAAAGATTTTGACAAATTACATTTTTTACCTGATGGTGGCATTAGATGAAATATTAAGGCAGGGATTCCCAACATGCGGTACTTTTACCCCAGAGGGTACTTCTGCTGTTGCCAGGGGGTAAGATTGTAGAGTATACTAATTTGAAATAAATAATTAGTATTTATGATTATTAATTTAAAGAATATATATGCATATTAAGTCAGCTGTAACATCTTAACACTAAGGGCCCTATTTTAATGTTCTGAAATGCAAGTATCAAACGTGAAACGCAAGTATCTTTGTGGGCGGATCTCGGATCTCTGTTGCTATTATGCCGGCGGGATAAATGACTCTTGCGCCCGACGCAAATCTAAAATGGGTTGGTCTGAAGTAGCTAGGTGTGGTTTGGGCGTAACGTGCAATAAACCAATCAGAGCGTCATCTCACATTCCCTTTAAGAGCAGTCGCGCTTGTTTCATGGCGGATTGCTATTATGACGGCGGATTTGCCTGGCGCATGCCTTCGGGAGCTGTCCGAGATGTGCCGAAGTAATAAATGCCCGTCTTGGCCGGGTTGCGATGTTGCTGCAGCCCCTCGGGCGCATCTTCCCAAGTCTGGAGAGGATTGCTGCAGCCATGGAGCAAGGGCCTCCAAACGCACCACCTGCACCTGTTGTGCCCCTTCGTCCACCCGCTCCACCAGGAGCGCATCGAGTGACCAATCCCACCGTAGTTCACGTCTCCTTAAGTCCTCTAATATTTCCTCATTTATGTCATCAACACATCCATGATTCATGGAAATGTTGTGTAAAACACAACAAGCCACAAAGAATGCCGCGACTTTTGAGTACTGTACTGTAAAGTGCCTCCTGATCTATCGAAACACCTGAAGCGCATTTTCAGTAATTTTTTTTCTTTTTCACGCTACATTATGGCCAAGCATGCGCCCCTAAAATAGCATCTGAATAACGCGCAACTGACTTTCGACTAGCGCCACTGACTTTAGGTCAGATTTTTCCTGGTCAGTGGTGGAATTGTTTTCTGAAACTGCAAAATAGCACCAGGGAACTTTTGGGCCGGAAAACGCCTCCTCTTTTTGCTGATCCGCCCCCGGGAGCGCAAATACATTCCCTAATTTACCGACATGCATCTGTGGAGGGAAAAGTCCGCTGTGCGTCGGGTGCAAAATAAGAATGATACATGCTTCGGTGTACAAAGGCAATTGCGCTGAGTGCAAGATAGGGCCCTAAATGTTAAAGTTATGTAGTGAGTGATGAGGTAGTGAAAACAGTTAGCAAGCAAACATAAGTTCAAAAAAAACCTCATCAAGTGAAATTTTCATGCCATGGGACCTTTAACCTCTTAGTGGCACAAGAGGAAATCAGGGGAGCGCCAAAGTCATTAGGATTCATGGGAACCATGATTGTCATTTCATGGCAATCCATTCAATAGTGCTAGAGATATTTCAGTCTAAACCAACCATAGAGCCATGATGCTAGGTTGGCTAAAAATGCAGGTTTAGGTTTCCAAACTTTTGGCCCTTGTCAAAATGTTAGAAAATGTCGCAGCCATTTCTACATTATATTAAATCTTTTGACTGCAGCTTGGATGCTCACTTAACTATAAGCACAACAGTAATTTAGCTATTCTTTGCATCAATATACTGTTACTACTGTGTGTATACTGTCACGCAATCAATGTGATGCCTTGTCCTGTTCATCTGTCTGCAGGGGTATCTTTAACCAGGGCTACCTGTGCTCCAAGTGTGGTTTAGGTGCCCATAAAGAATGCCTGGGCCGCTTTGGCAGCTGTGGAAAAACAGGTAACACACTACTGCTTTGTACAAATAAAAGTAAAGTATCTCACTTTATTGCACAAACTCATATCAGTCACATCTAGTCTGCAATAATTCTGCAGTTAACAATTTGTCACTGAACAAAATGACAAGGGACACATTAAATGTAATCGTATGAACACAACTGCACTTTTAGCAGTAGCAGTATGAACATAATGACAGATGACAAACATTAAACATGATGTAGGATTGTCTCGCGACTAATTATGGGTATGAGGGAGATTTGTTTCACTGTGACTTTGTTGAGTTGTGGAATTGTGGGACTCTAAATAAATAACAACTTTATAAGTGTCCTTATTTTTTACCAACCAAGGTTATCCAAGTATTCGATCCATATTGCAGAAATTCATTCAGCTATTCAAAGCTCCCCCACTTCTCTGGGTGGTTCTGACACTTCCGAGCACCTTAAAGGCAATGTCACTGTGTATCATTGTACCCATCCCCAACGCTTAATAGTAGTTTTACTGAGGAGTTTTATGAAACTCCTGACTTTTTTTATTATGCCCCTATTGTGCATCTGTCACTCAGCTCCCTGAGCAGGAGCACTGACAGCTCCGAGAGAAATGGTGGGAATACTTCAGACATGTGGAATAAAAAGAAAGCCTTCAGAAACTAGCTTAGCATGTCCTCTGTGTGTGTGTGTGTGTGTGTGTGTGTGTGTGTGTGTGTGTGTGTGTGTGTGTGTGTGTGTGTGTGTGTGTGTGTGTGTGTGTGTGTGTGTGTGTGTGTGTGAAAGAGAGAGAACGAGAGAGACAGAGAGAAAGAAGAGGTGAAAAAACTAAATTCATACTTTTTGTTTGTGGAAGTTCTCTAGGTCTTGAAAGTGCATGCTTGTGTTCTCATGGCACCAAAACTCTGCACAATGTTTTTTTTTTCTTTTTTTTAAGCAAGCGAGCGTGCAGGTTTTACTGTTACAACCAGCAACACTGCATGTCACCATTGTGCGTGTTTATCTGTATTCCTCGTGGCAAGCTGCCAGCTCCTGTTGGACCGGCCATCTGTCATGGTGCCATCAGGTCGCAGAGGCAATAACACCACTGCCAGGCCCACCCGGGCACAGTGTGTACCTGAGTAGATTTGGGCGACACCGGCGGCGAGAGTGGGTGAAGACTGGGGTGTCGGTTTGAATTCCCCGTTATTACTCCACACAGTATCCACTCTCTGCTGGTACAGTACAGGAAAATGTGCAGGGAAAGGACCAATACTTTTGAACCTACTAGAAAAAGTATTTTAAGAAATCTGAAACTAGTAGAAGTAGGCTATAAAAAAACAGTAATGGGAGGCATCACTTTTTGCTGATGTCCATTTGACAACATGGAACTTTAACTGACTCTAACGGTCAGAAAGCCACCACAATGTCTGCATGTAGAGATATTGTCAATACACAAGCAGGGCTGCACAAACACACAATCATAGCATCAGAGTATAGGGTTATGTGTGTGTGCGCGTGCACATGTGTGTGTGTCAGAGATAAGCCATTGTTTTCCTGAATTTGTCTCTGTTATCAGCTGCCTCGCCAGGTGTTTGCGTAACAGGTGAAGGTTCACTTGAGGAACAACAGGCCTGCTGAGGTGTGTGTGTGTCTCTGTGTGTGTGTGTGTGTGTGTGTGCGTGTGTGAGAGTGTACTGCAGGTACATATTAGTTGCTGTCGGCCAGCTGGCCCGTTTGTGACTGTGAAGGTATGTGTATGCTTATGCAATTGCTCTGTTTGTACAGGTACAGGAGTACATGTGTGTGCAAAGGTGTGTGTTGGTGTGTGTCTAGGGGGTGTAACCCGTCCCTCAGGGAGCCAATGAAAGAAACTGGTGGAGCAAAAACCTCAGGTTTGCCCCCACCCCTCCTCCCCTCCCCCCACGCCTCGTTACCTCCTCTACCCCTGGCTGTCAGGTAGTGGCAGCACAGCAAAACAAAGCGAACCACGGTCAGACACGAGTGTCGGCTTTCTCCACTAATGAGGGAGTGTTGCCTTGTACCGACGAGTGTGTGCAAGTGTTTGCGTGCACCCGCTAACCTGTCATTCACTATGCCTGTTCTCAAACTTCTTTCAGATCCCGGCTCCGTCAGAACTCAGGTGAGCTGCTGCTGTGTGTGTGTGTGTGTGTGTGTGTGTTTGTGTTTGTGTGTGTCTCTGTGTCCGTGTTGATGCGTATACTGTCTCGCTATGTCTGCGGTTCGCCTCCTCTCCAAAGCTTTGCTGCACTTTGAAGACTGCTCTCTCCTGCAGCTATTTGCCAAGGAGACTCCAATTGACTTTACTTGCTGCAGCCTTCCTGACACCAGAAACGAGAATGTTTTTGCAGATTTACCCAGAGATGTCTCTGCTGTTTCAGAAACTCCTGTTGGCTTTACTGCTACAATGATCAAAAGTGTCCCTAAGCAGGAAATTAAACTATAATTATGCCAAAAACTGTAGCTAAAACTGCACTGTGCAGGTAAGATGTGGATCTCATCAGCAAAAAAACACAAAACTGGGGTGAAATTGACAAGTGTCCCTGTTGCTCTGAGTTTATTTCTGGTGTCAGTTACTGTATAGTTACTAATAAGAAGTGCTTTTGTGCAGATAAAGTGCTCAACACAAACTCAAAATGCAACATTCAAACTTTTTTAAAACAGCAGAAACCTTTCGACTAACTGCTCTGTTGCAATGTACACAAAAAGTATGCATGAATACAGTGTGTTGTATTGTTGTTATTATTGATACAAGCAGTAGTACTGCTAGTGTATTTTGTGTAGAATTACTTCAGAATGCCACCGTTGGCTTCATGCAGTTTTCCAACTTTTTTTATTTTTTTCAGAAACACAAAATCAAACAAAATGTCATGAACTGCTAAAAATATCTGTATTTGCCCATTCAAATCACATCAGTTTAACCTTTCTTCAATTTTGAAATATATATGCTGCAGCGGGGCACACAGTAGCTTGCCTGTGGCGTCAGTGAATGCGATATGGGTTTTAATATGTTATGAAGTGTCGTCCAGGCCAGGCCTGCTGCAGTTGGCCTGTATACTGTAGGTTAGACAGGCTGGGTTAAAATCTGAATTCTGTGTGTGTAGCTTATTATTGATTTAGTAGGTTATAAGGTAGTAGAAGGGGAGGCAGGTTGCACTGACTTTGGATGACTTGAGATTAGGGCTGGGCGATATATCGATGTTATATCGATATTGCGATATGAGACTAGATGTCATCTTAGATTTTGGATATTGTAATATGGTAAGTGGTGTCTTTTCCTGGTTTTACAGGCTGCATTACAGTAAAGTGACGTGATTTTCTGAACTTACCAGACTGTTCTAGCTGTTCTATTATTTACCTTTACCCACTAATTCATTAAATCATTTCTGGAGATTATTTATCAAAAATATCATTGTGTTATAAACATTTTTGGTAAAGCACCAATAGTCAACCATACAATATTGTTGCACGACATCTAGGTATTTGGTCAAGAATATCGTGATAATTGATTTTCTCTATATCGCCAGCGCTACTTGAGATGTTTCACCGTGGCAGTGATTTGTGTGTGCTCGTGATGGAGAAATTGATGAATGAACTAGTGATCAATGGAGAAAAAGATCCAAACAATTATGTTTAAATGTGCATGTGTATATCTGTGATCATACATGTGCCTTTGTCAGTGTGTAATTCTCTGTGTGTATTTTTTCAGGGCAAAGATAAAGATCCAGGTGAGGAATTCAGCGCACAACACAACAGCAGACATCCTCTCACCTCACACACACACACACACACACACACACACACACACACACACACACACACACACACACACACACACACACACACACACAAACACATCTCTTCCTCCACTCTTTTCTCACTGGCAGTGTTTATGTGCATAGAGGCAGCCGCTCCTGAGACAAATTACCAGATTTTGGAATGCAATCCATGCGCTAATACTGGATATCAGCATGCTGCAAGCATGCGCTGATATCAGCTTTGAAAACATCAATTTTTACCTTCATAAAATGACTGAAAAGGTAGTTTTTGCCACATTCTTTCTAAATGGTTCGCACTTAACCCAACTATCTAATTGGCTTCATGTTATAATTATAATGATTTTACTTTAAGATATTTAACTTTTTTTTTTTTTATTACAGGAGTGCAGGAGTAAAGAATGTTAAGAATTAAATTAAAGTTAAATAAAAATTTACATCTGCTTGCATATGATGCAATCCTACGTGTTAGTATATTTAATGAGGACAAATAAAAAAATAGTTGAGATAAAAAAAGAAAAGAAAAAAAGAAGGGATAGATTGAGAAAAAGAAATAAAGTAAGCTAGTGTGATGGTGCCCATACATATACACATATACAGTATATATATATACACACACACATGTATACATACACACATATATACGTACATATGTGTACATACCTACAGTTTCTATGTGTCTTTAGTGGCTGAATCTTCCAGTATTGTTTAATTATAATCCTCATATTTAATCCATTTTTCCACCGTTTAAAACAGTATTATTATTGATCTTGATTGAATGCTGTTTACATAAGACTTCCAGTTGCATAAAGGTGGTGTAGGTTTTAACCAGTTCCTAGTTATCTGTTTCATAGCAGCAACTCTGAGTTTCCTGTATATCTGTGTATTTCTAATGTGAGTTCATATGGTGAGATATTACATCTTTTAGGGCTGCACTTATTTTCATTCCTGATTAACCCGATGATTATTTTTGCAAATAATGGTTAAGTCTAAAAAATTAGAAGTTAGAAGATAGTGAAAAACGCTCCTCCCAGGTTCAAAGAGCCACATGTGACTTCTTTACATTGCTTATTTTGTCTGAACAATAGTCCAAAACACAAAGATATTCAATGTCTAGTACTCTGTATCCTGCTTCTCACATAGGTAGAAAAATCTATTAATATACATTTTGTTTTAGCCATACACCTATATGTTACATTAGTATTAGTATAAAATGCTTCTCTTGTTATTGTGGTACTTTAGATTCTGTATTTTCTGTTCTCACAACTAATTCATTTTACTTCTGTTTTTCTTTTCATTTCAACCCCCACACATACGGTATAACAACCTCAATAAACCAGGAAAAATAAAATACTTCCCTCTATCAAGTTGATTGTCTGGATTGGCAATTGGGCCTGCATGAATTGCTACTGGCATGGTGGCATAATTGTGTGCCCTGGTATCAGATGTAACCTGGCTAAGTCAGAGAAAAGGCTGCACCTTGCAGCTATTAACTGGTTTTATCATTACAGCCGAGACTCCATCTATGACTATGAAAGGCTTGTAAACATTACAGTTGAATAAAACAAAAAATAGAATGCATAAAAAAGAACGTGACTGGGTGTTTACAGTAAATGCAGAAGATATAGCCATCGTATTTCTGCCTCCCTCCTCCTGTGGCTGTCTCTCAATCTTTCTCCAATAGAATATGAATAACATGCAGCAAAACCTTTGCATCGTGTGTGTGTGTGTGTGTGTGTGTGTGTGTGTGTGTGTGTGCCTACACCACACCGAGGGCCTTTAATCGCTCATAAACCTGGCTTCAACACTCATTTTTCCACCCCTCCATCTATTATGCTGCAGAAAATCATTTCTGACTGAAGACGCATTAAAATCAATAGGCATTTGATTGCCCCAGCCTTTGGCGTTTCATAATATTCCGACGCCGCTCTCTTTGTCTGTTTTCAAAGGTGCACTAACACTTGGCTTGTCCTTGTGTGGATAGGAATGCAATTCATGCCCCCAAGACTCAATTCTCCATGGCCCTGTGTCTTTAGAAGTCCTATTCAGGCAGGCTGGCACATGTCAGGCTGCCAGCCTCAGTGCTACAGTGCTAGAACAGTCCCTGAAAGAGAAGCAAGCCAGATATAGATGTTTTAGCTTTCAATACAATGTTGTTGACGTCTCTATTATTTGCCTTAAGCCTTTACCCTTTCTTCATGCTCTCATGCGAATTCCTTTTTCTCATATTGTATCTCTGCACAACACTATCGCCAAACAATGAGATATGGACTTGGGATTTCTTTGCCATGGGTGGGTGCTTCATAACAGACGTGTTAGAATTCAATTTCAGTGATTTCTTGGTGAATAATGGGATCAAAGTTGGCCATTGTGCAAAATCAAATAGCGCTGACTGAGGTCATTCCAACAAAGACATTCAGCCTGATTAAAATGCACCTCTTCAAGTGCCAGTGCAAACCTGTAATACTTTGTAATACATTAGCTGTGGAGGAGTATGCTTCAATTCGTCTTTGCACTGGTAAATGTTGCAGGTGAGGAAAAGTTCATATTTCAACTATGAGCTTAAATGTAGCCCATTAAAAGGATGGGAAATGGCGACAGCGTCTCCAAAGACAATATCATTACCAAGCATAGTATACTGAAAAAACATTAATTCTTTATTGTAAATGTGATCAGGACTAGTTTTTTTTATTCAATCTCAATAATGAAAAAACAAACAGAAGTTGACTTTAATTGAAATTTCCAAATGAATTCCCCCCAGGAGGCCAGAATCCATCGTGCAGCAGTAAACAGCGTCCCCACGGAAACTCACTCCTGCTTATCTCTTATCTACGAGCCTGATAACCTGCCACGCACCAGAGTGCACTGTTGCTTATCCGTAATATGATAATGGGTCCAAATGACTTGCAAAGGCTGTACACTGCAGACAATGGGTGTGTTTGTGTGTGTATACACATGAACAGTATACTCCCTCTCATTACCACCTATAACAGGGCCATGAATAGTTTAGTAGAGCAAAGACGCACATTTAGAATGGCAAACATGCCCTTTTAGACCTGAGGTCATACACTACAGTACTGTACATGCTGACATATATTCACACAGATAGAGACAGTCTCGTTTCCAGCCAGACATTCATGACTGAAGAAATCGAGCCAAAGAAGTCTAAGAGTTATTATATTCGTCCTCCTCTACTCATAAGCTGCTTAAATCTATATTTTAAAAGTTTGGTTAAATCGTCACAATACATCAATGGTTCACATGTTGAATGTGAATTAATAGAGACTTGTAGTACAATTAAATTCACTTATTTCAAACCCATGGTCCATAGAAAAAAATTAAATCATTACATATAAAGTAGACAAATACAAACATAAAAAACAAGTAATTGATCCATATAAACCCATCAGCACCACTTCTTACTTTAAGAACATGCAATTCATTATTATGTATTATACAATAAAGTAAATAGGGACAAAAGCTTTATTTAGTTAACGTCTATTTTTTAAATAGAAACATGTTTTTGTTGAAAACAATGTTTTAGGTACAGTGAATATTGACAAGGCAGATTTGTTTGAAGCCCAAACAGTATGCAGGAATTAACTGTCTGTATCTTATCCCTCTCGCAGGTCTGCCCAAGATGTTGGTAATCAGGAGCTACTTTGGTGTGCCGAGCCCTGCGTCTGGTCCAGCACTGAGCATCCAGACGGGCGACATCATTGAATTAATCTGTGCCGACCTGCACAGCCCCTGGTGGCAGGTCAGACGTCACACTATCTGTAATCACATCTTTCACAACACTACAAAAAGTGGACCTGCTGTATTTAAATCTCTCCTTTCCTCCGCTGTCAGACCATCTAACCCTCACACTGACCTTATATTCTGTAATAGGGTTCGAGTGATGTATCGGTTGGTCAGTTCTGCCTTCCTATTATAAGTCAGATCTGGTTTAGTCAGCATGGTTCACTTTTTAATAAATGGATTTTGCACTAATGTCCTGTGTATCAACTTCCTCATCAGTTAAAGATATGTTTATGCAGACGTCATACTGTAAGTTGGAAATGTTATACCTGTGACTGTGCCTTGTCAAAATAGCATTCCAGTTGTATTTCTGGCTAAAAATAGCGCAGGTAATTTGGACTGTCTTGCTAACAAGCTTCATGGGAAAATCCCATTCTTAGTAACATGTATACACACACAGCAGAGCCCTTCTTATAAGGAAGTTAAACTGCCCCACTCAGTTTATTTTATACAACAATTACTGTAATGTGACAACACATGATTAAAACTTCACTGGCGGAGAAAAGAAAAGCTTTTTTTTGAAAATCTGATGCATTGTTGTGTAGTAGTCACTTACTGTGTGTGAGTTTTAGAGGCTGAATCATCATCATAATTATAATGGGATTTTACCAGAGGTCTGAAAAAGGCATTGCATTGACATGAATTACTGTACAATTGTATTATAAACAGACATGTAATGAGGAAACCAATAAATCTTATAGTACTTAATACAAAACAGATAAAATAGATAAAGAATTAAATTATCTCGGTGTAAAAGCTGAACTGGAGGCAGCTAGAGCCCCACAGTCAGCAAACATTCAATATCCATCGCCTTTGTAGCCAGCAGACCATAATCATTTCTGTTCTGGGGGATGCGTGGAAAAATTGAATCGATCACTGTAATTTCATTTCGTTCAACAGCAACCATCTGTTTACTCTGTCAGTGTTAGCTATAATCATTCTCACACTGTTAGTAAGGATGCAGCAGAAAGCAAGGCTTTCCACAAGGACTGATAAAATAAAATGTCCTGCGGTAGCAGCCATGTGACAGGCGACAGCCACAAAACCATCACAATGGGTTTAGCTGGTCGTGTGCTACTTGTGCCTCTCAGATTACGGCTGTGTCTATAAAACACCTCAATTCCTCATTTACTATTCCCTGTGATATAACACTTGTTTTCAGAGTGTAAAATATGGGAGTTCTCGGAACCCCCCTTCCCATTTAACCCAGAGAATCCCTTAAACTTAAAAATTACATTTTTTATGTAATACATTAACATTTCTCTCCATATTTGGAAAAAAAAGCCTCATACTTAATTGCAATTGGCTACATATAAAGTCAACATGCAAAACATAAGCCCTCATTGCGGCCTTTAAACTACATTAGGATGATGTAATGTAAATAAGAATAGCTTTTCTAGGCTGTGGAAGAGTTGTAATTGTAAATTAAAATGCATTAAAATTCATAAGTACAACAATTACAATAACTGGGACAAATTGGCAGCAAGGCTGACTGGTGTCTCATAATACATCCAGTTTAACAGGGCTAATCGTTAAACCGAAAACACTAGAATTTATGGTTTGACATCGTCGAGGCAACGCTGTAGAATTGATAAGCGTGCACAATGCTATAGAATGTTTGTCTTTATTATTCTTTTGTATCTTTTTAGTTCAGGCAGCGTGTAGGCCTAAAATATATTGTAGGGGATTAAGCTCAATAGGACAACGTATTATGAACGATAACGCATTTACTCTTGCTCACTGTAACAGCAGTATGCATCTGCACAAAACTCTTAATGTGAATAATTTTGAGCCTTAATTTCTATTCTGGACTCTATGACTGGATTATTGGCCCAAATATTTTGTCAGTGCACAGAACAAAAACAGCATCGTCAACCGACAGCGCCTGAGTCAGTCAGAAGAAGATAACTGCCCTAAGGCCTCCCTATTCATACCATCTGAGTCTCCCCAGTATTGATAAACCAAGGCACTGAGTTTAAAGAGTCATCACCATGGGAGGAACAAGGAACTCTTCCTCTTTCCCTCTTCCTGCAAGCTATTATTTCAACAATAGTTAACTAGGGCTGTACATTTACACTGCTCTGTGTTGCAAGCTAATTGTTTTTGAATAATGGAGACAGAGTCAGCGATATGTACATAACGCAATTATCTCTCTGTGGTTTCAGGGCAAAATCCTGACGACGAAAGAGGTTGGCTTCTTTCCAAGCGACGCTGTGAAGCCTTGCCCATGTGTAAGCAGCCTTTCCTTGTAGTCCTTTGCTACATAAGGGCCTGTTGTAGCAGCTCGTGTTGGACTACATGTATTTACAAGCAGTCTAGTGACGTGAGGATGGTTGGGGATTTGTGAGAGGTTGTAGGGTATTTTAAATGGCATGAGAAGAAAAAAAGCCCAGTTTTTTTTAATGTTCTGAGCACAAGGAACATGTGTTGTCTGATGAGATAAAAGTGGTTTACTGTCTAATTCACTTTATCAATAAGAAACAAAGAAAAAAAAAAACAATGTCTTATAAGGAGCACACACACTCATCCACATTGTGCCGGCTTGCGCGTAGGGCCATATAGTATATGGTTAGGGTTAGAGAATATACAGACCAAGCAATAATTTATATTGTGCAAACTACTGAGAGGGAGGAATAATGGTGTGTATTGTTTTCACTGACTTAACCGTGTATCAATTGCTTGTTTTTGTTCCTTCCTTGTGTGAATCTCCCCACCACTGGATTGTCATGTTCCATTTGATGAAATGAAATTCATGTCCTGCCACTCCAGGAATATGAGCCGTCCCATGGATAACAAACTATTATCGCCATGTCTACACTGGTGTAAAGATAAGAAGAGCATTTTGCTGTTTTAATTGGGGCTGTACGCTGTAAAAGCAGCTGGTTTATTAAAGGGTAAAACATCAGCTTGAAAACAGTCACTGAGGAACTGGAGCCGAGCACTTTTTACTGTAGTGGTGTATTGTAGTGGTTGGATGAGTGCAAGAAAAAAATAATAATTTCAAAACACTTCTGCTCTTTGTTCCAGGTCCCGAAGCCCGTCGATTACTCCTCTCAACCGTGGTATGTTCACAAAACAGCTGTTTGAATGTATTCACAGAGAAGTCTTTACTCATGCTGAAAAAAACATCAGTTTTATTGGATAGAGCAAAACACAGCAAGTACAGATGTCAATTCATCCTACATGAACGGAAGATCAGATCACAAAAACCAGCTAAATGCTCATAAGTACTACGTCATTCTTTTATTTCACAATCACATTTCACAAAGCAATTATGCACTATGCAGCCTTGACCCAGAAGTGTAAGCAAATTAAACAGCCACCACACAGATCGTGAAAAACAATACACTGTAATCAACAGCTTCTTTTCTTCTTGGCTGTTGTGTTGTAGGTTTGCGGGGCCCATGGAGAGGCTCCAGGCAGAGGCAGAACTCGTCAACCGGGTCAACAGCACCTACCTGGTCCGCCACCGCAGCAGAGAGTACACAGAGTACGCCATCAGTATTAAGTAAGTCTGACAGTCCTACCAAGGCATTCAAGAACCTCATATACTGAAAGTGTCAGTGTCAACACCACCTCTGATTACAGCTAGAAATGTAGATGATTTGAATTAAATATTTTCATGAATCAAAATTATACAGAATTTGTACTCTAAATAGGGGTGTTCTTTAAATGTTATATCTGTGTTTAATGATAAAAAAAATAGACATTTAGAATTGTTGCCATTTATTGAGTAATAAATAATTATGGACTTGTCTTGGGTCTGGCTATCAACAATCATCATATGTTGTAATTTCTCTTTACCTTGACAGTTTTTCTGTCTGTCTGCAGCTGCTCTGTCTGCTAGATTCATCAAATGCCTTTAGCCAAACCACAGTATTGACCAGCTGTAACTCACGGCTATACAACACCATTTGACGGACAGACTTATAGTTCCCTTGCAGGATGATGTGCTTTGAGACTGTGGTTAACCCCAGCGATGTCTGTGAAACTGACCAAACCAGATGCTAACCATGGAGCAGGGTCTCACTTAAACCACACGTAGCAGTATTCATTAAGGTTTAACCACAAAACCCACAAAAAACAATCTCAGTAGTTTATAATTAGAACCACACTGCCATGGTAATCTTGGTAATGAGAAATTAACAAAGCATATATCAGAACCTTAGGGTGCACACAGTAGAGTACATTCAAAAATCTTGAAATTAAATATTTTAATGTCATTACAAGTCTACTTTTAACATTGAGAACAAGTTTAAGATTGACAACTATTATTATCTATAGCATGTTACATTTCAAATTGTTGTGTTTAGTTCAAGAACTGTTTAGTAAAATACGCTCTCATGACTGTTCACTAAATACAAAGCCAGGAGACAGTTAGCTTAGCTTAGCACAAAGAATGGAAATAGGAGGAAAGAGCTAGCTTCACTCTGTCCAAAGATAAAACTATTTCACACATTTATTTCATAAAGTGTAAAAAATTAGCAATTTTGCTTTTAGATGGTTCAAACAAAGAAGATACTTGCTAATTACTGAGCTTTAAACGTGCTGGTAGACTGATTTTCCAGCCATTTTGCTAAACTAAGCTAACCGGCTGCTGGCGGTTCTTTTCGACCAGCTGTGTTTGTTCCCTCTCTGTTTGGGTCAATTGTAATTTTTTGAATTGAGCCTGAGTGTCATCAGGTCCCTTTTTGGATCAGGGGCCTGTTGCACAAAAGTAGAATAAAGAAATCCAGGATAAGTGAAAAAGCGCAGCTTGACTTAGTGTGATCCGCTCATCGCGGCTTAATCGGTTGCACGTTTGCCGAGCCAGGATAAGTAGGTGAAGCTATGTCAAGCCAGGAGTAGATAGCTGGGATAAGTGCACGTTCACGGCTTTCTTAAATAGACCACGGTATCGATCACAGATTTACTGATGCAGAAATGGAAAAGACGTGTGCAGCACATGTTTCACCCGCTGAGCAGCAGCTTCTAATGGAAAATTACGAGGAGGTGAAACATATAATATGCAAAAAGGGAAATACGGCTTTTATCAAACGGGAAAAAAAGCCCGACAGACAATAGCGGACCGACTGAATACGTATGGATTTTAAAAAAATCTACTCAGTCACTCCACGTTTTAATTGCTTTAATATGCTTGTTTTATGTGTTGGTTTTATTGCTGTATCTGTTTTATGCGCTAAATGTGCTGGTTTTAGTGTAAAGTGTCTTTGAGTAGCCTGTAAAGCACTATATAAATAAAATGTATTATTATTTAGTCTACTTCGCCTTAAAAGTGAGCAGAGGGAATTCTTGTTCCTGGGAAATTTTATAAGGGCTAGGCTTAATTTCAAAGCTTATTCGTAATGCGAGAATATGTTTTACAACCATATGCACAAATCTCCATAGGCTATGTCTAATTCTAAATATCTTTCTACAATTAATGTTCATACAGAACAAGCATGACTGGACAAAAACTAGAAAAAGAAGTGACTTCAATACACACTGTATCTGTAAAACAATGTAGCCTGTTATTATTCATGTTTTTTTTCCTCACTCCCAAGATGACAAGTGACAGCCCCAAAATAAAATGATTAAGAAGCTTTGTGGCATTCCAACACATTCTCACTCCCATTTGGTAAAAAAAAAAGGACGTTTGATCAGGTGCCATTGTCGTTGTTATTGATGCTAAAAGTCCGCTTTTAGAGTCCGCTGCACGGTGTGGGAGGATCCCCCTGCCTCCCCCTGCCTCCCCCCGCCTCCCCGCGTTGCACGGGGCACATTTCACAGGGACAGCAGCGGAGGAAAAGCCCATTTCCTCCGTATCGTCCCACTTTTTACCATTACCATCTCAACAACTGCAGTAGTAGGATTTAAATCAAACTTGTGACAGCAATAGCGACAAGGTCAAGGTCAAGGTCAAGGTCGTTTTATTTCATACCCGTAGGTAAATTCGTTATGCAGTAAAAAGAATTTGAATTTGGTCGTCCACACATAATAAACATAACAACATACAATTATTCCACATACAAATTTACAAGTAATAATTAATAATCAAGTAATGCATGTTAATAAAATTAAGCAGAACACATTCAGAAGACAACAAATTAACTGTTAAACACGTTTATTTCGGATCAGAGCGGCAGCTGATTTAACACAAGACTCCAGGATTAATCTTAGCCTGCCTGTTAGCCTGCTCTGGACCAGGCTAGCTGCAAAGAATAAATCGCCATGGTTACTTGGCTGGGTTTAATTCAACCTGCTTTTGTGCAACCAAGTCAAAGCTAAATTCATCCAGGATAACCTGAAAATCCCGGCTTAATCCCTTATCCTGGTTTTGTGCAACAGGCCCCAGGTCTCTTAATTTTGTTTTATTTATCTATGCACATAGGTTTGATTACATTCTCCACAGGTTCATTTGTGAAGACTTCTTTTAAAAAAAGCAGTTGATACTGTCACAATTGAAGACTGGAGAGGAGGCTTTTAAAGTGCACAAATTGTGTATTTATTACCAAAACGACCCCAAAACATACTCAAACCCAAAATACAAAAACATTAAACTGAGGCAAAATAACAGCAAACTAACAAATGGCAACCTCACAGCAAGATGCCAAGTCTCTTCCTTCTTCTCCTGAAGCCCTTTTAACTCAGCCTCCCCTAATTGGACCCTACCACCTGCACAGGTGATTATAGGGTGAGCTAACCTGAGCAAGCAACATTAACACTTAGTTTCTCAAAACCTCATTGCAATTAGATAGATCAGTTACTGCTGACATGACTATTTATACATATGTGCACCCACAACAAAAGGCACCCCAAATATTATAAAAATGTAATTTACTGCAGAACTATCGTACCTATTGTTCTTCACCTTAGGATTGCCCAGCCCCTCCCTACAGAAAAGTACCTAATGAGGCAAACATGCATGCACTCTCCCTGATTAAGCTGGTGAGCAGCTCATCCACCCCCCACATCACAGGCAGAACCATAGCAAAACACTATGAACCCATAAAACCTGCCGAACAGGCCTATGTCAAATAATAAAGTAACAAATAAACTAAAACGATAACCTACAACATTACACTGAAATTAAGGATTAAGCAGACACCAAACAGTATTAATTTTGGGAACATGGCCCAGTGAAAAGGGAGAAAGAAAGCCTTTTCACAGATACCATGACAGAGAGTTTAACGATTATAGATTGAAGCCGCTATGTGTAGAATTTGAATATCTCCAACTTTGATACCCCCTCGTTGCAAAACATCAAAGAAGACACTACCCCAAACCAGGGACACTAAGACTGAAAGGGCTAAAAGCAACAGCTGTCAGAATAATTCCATGCAATAGTTACATAAAAAGATAGGACAAGAACCAGCTGACTGATTGAATAATCACTGAAAAAAAACATCACTGAGGAGGACCAACATCCTAGGTTTCTGCACACCCTAACTGCAGCTTTTACTCCTCCAGCCCAGAGTCCCATCAGCCACCCTGTTAATGCCAACACAAGTACTGTATGTGTGCACATTTTCTCCTGGCCACCCATCATTCAGATGTCACAAACCTTTGGGACCCTATGCATTACAGCAACGGCCGTGCTCTCCACAGGGGCCAGGGGGCCGGCCACCGATCGATGGCGGTGATCAGAGACTGAAATTAGACTCATAACTTATTCAATGACCCACAGGTACAACAACGACGTGAAGCACATAAAGATCCTGACCAAGGAGGACTGCTTTTACATCGCAGAGAACAAGAAGTTCAGGAGCATATTTGTGAGTCTTTGTAGCCTCTCTCTCTTCTTTTTTATAATACCGTCACTGCAATTCATAAATAAATCATCATATTCGCTTAATGAAATGTCAAAACCTGAACTTTATTTTAGCAGTGTGCACAAAAATAGCCATGATTAGAGGCATGTTTATACTGGCCTGAGGGCTCCAGCATTATTGATAAGTCCAGTGCATATTTGAAAGGTTCACCAGTTTTCTTCATGGCAGCGCTGTACTTTCTGCGTCGAAGATTTGCTAATTACAGATGTTTGAGTGTTATATTTTAAAAAGCTATATCTTGTTAACAAGTTTATGAGTCAGAAAACCTCATCAATAGTTCTGTCCAATGTGGTGTATGTTACCTAGGTCAAACTCATAGTCATCTTTAATAACATATTATAATGCACCACATAATTTCTTTTACGTAGTTTTATGTCCTCTTTTTTGTTGCTATTTCACACTTACATCTGTTCAAAAGGTACTGTGGCATTAATAAGATTCAGTTATCCAGCAGACTCGTCATGATTTGACGGATATGTAAATGCTACAGATGTTTCTGTCATAAGAGCTATTAAAAAAAAAAAACATGGGTAATTTATCTGGTTTTACATACTGATTTTTAATAAAATATGAAATGAAGTGTGACTTCAGTCAAAACAAATGCAAATGGCTGCATATCTATTAGTTTGCTTACTTATTTGGTTGGTTGTGTGTGTGTGTGTGTGTGTGTGTGTGTGTGTGTGTGTGTGTGTGTGTGTGTGTGTGTGTGTGTGTGTGTGTGTGTGTGTGTGTGTGTGTGTGTGTGTGTGTGTGTGTGTGTGTGTGTGTGTGTCCAGGAGCTGATTGAGTACTACAAGCACCACTCCTTAAGAGAAGGTTTTAGGAGTCTGGACACCACATTGAAGTTTCCTTACCAGGAACCGGAGAACGCTGCTATGCACCGCCTCAACCGGTCGGGTGGCAACAGTGAGTAGATCTGAAGGGACACTAAAAATAGAAACACTCCACCACTACAGCACTTTATGCAATTATGTATAAATGTATAAAACTGGACATGGTAAAAACTACTGACAAAGGTTTAAAGACATGTTTCTCTAAAATAACAACAGTAACTGCAGTGCAAAGACATCAACCACTTTGCTTTTGTCTGAACCAAGACAGAAAACTTTCAATTCCCTCTTTCCATTCTTACCCTTCACAATAAAAGCCCTAGAGATATACACTGCGTAACTGTTTACCTGCCAATGTGAATAGTTTTGTGGTGTGCATTTAGTTTATTCATCACGTCGCTGGTGTGTAAAGGCCTTGAAGGTAATTTCAGTGAGACAGGAGCCAAATTACAAACTGGGCAGCTGTTGACATGCGGTCATTAAAGGTTATTGGCCACTATTAGCGCTATTGTTTGTATCTCATGCACACTGAATTACTTTTGTAGCCCCGCATTGCCAGACCTTCCTCCACAGCGCTGCGGAGGAGGGTCTGGCTAGTCCACACAGCATTCCGGGATGGGAGAAAAATGTGCTCTGGTTTATTGGCACAATTTTCAGCTGCAACAGAGCAATCGGATATAGACTAGTACTTTTGTAATCAAAAAACATAATTTTTTGGGTAGCTTTAAGTTTCTCGTGTATTTATTAGTGCATGGTTACATGTGCAAATAATGGTTCCTTTCATTCTCGAAATCTGTTGATTAATTCCCTGATTTTGCTTTAAAATCTAAATCAAAAGATTCTGAAAAGTTCCCAGAACCCAAGATGAAGTCTTCAGATTGATTCATTTGTGTGACCAACAACATATTTAGTTTACTATCATATAAAACAGAGAGAGAAGCAGTAATTCATTACATTTAAGAAGCTTAGAGAAATCTGGCAAATTTAAGTCAGTAAAGCAGTCTGTGTGATCTGATGCCGTCACGCCGCTGATCAATCATGCTCCTTTTGTCGTTAATAATTATTAGCTTTATTTCAGACACGTAAAAAATGGTGCATATTACAAAGAAGAAAAAACACACATAAAAAACTATACATTATCTCCTAGATAGGCTCATAAGCCAGTGAGTCCAAATACCAGAGGAGTATCGCACAGAGCTCAGAGTCCAGGATTTGTCAGTGCAGTGATGATACTATTCGCCGAGCTCGAAAGCCTGCACATACACCTGTACATAAGATTACGTAATACAGCAGGGCAATTTGGCAAACCCACGTTTACAAACATTTGGCTTGCACTACTCCATCGTGGGACCCTCAGTAGCATCCGCAAGGCATCATTATACGCTACCGTTAGCTTTTGCATACTACTCTTTTTGTAGCGTCTCCACAGGTGTGCAGTATACATGGTAGTGCAGTACGCCTTGTAGAGTCTGATTTTAACAGGTATTGAGCACATTCCAAACCTGCGGATCAGCATGTTAGCCTATCCATAAAGCATGCCACACTGTCTGTAAATGTCTCTGTCATCAGACAAGTCTGCAGTCACATAGTGTCCCAAATATTTACATTCATTAGTAACCTTAAGTCTATTACCTGACAAAAAGAAATCAGGGAATGTCAATTTGGAGTCATCTCTGCTTCGAGCTATCATAGTAATACTTTTCTTTGAGTTGTATCTTATATAATAGTTTTTGTTTCAACCTGCAACAAGCTGCTGTCCCTGGCTCTGCTGATTTCTCCCACCACTACTCACCGCCTGTTCCGTTTCCTTATCTGTCATCCTTCCCAGCTCTCTCACACACTGCTTTAATTCACTTGGCAGCATCTTCACAGCCTTTAAAGAGCTACGTAGCCATTTGTTGTTCCAAACACTCGGGTCTCTTCTGACGTTAATTGTTTGTGACCAAAACTGTCAAACGGTGGCTGGAGAATCCACTTAGCATGTTATTAGATTTGATAACACTCTCTGGACGCTTAATGAAGTTTAAATCCATTTGAGGTTCAGAGGAGAGAGAGAGATACCTACATAGTTGGTTTTACAGGAAAGTCAAATAATAATATCTCCCTTATTACAGTAGTTACTTTTAAAATCTAAATTTGGACTTTTTTCACTTTTAATTTGACATGTGATGACAGTTATTAGTGTGGGTAATGCAAAAGTACTTATTTTGTAGTTTGTTTCTTGTAACATTTTTTGTTTCCGTTTAAGATATCTGGTTACTTACAATTTGTCATTTTATACATCATAAGATACGTAATATGTGTACGTGATATCAATGGTGTGATTTTGTTTATACTTTTATATTGTTCATTCTAACAATGCATCATACATTTTAAAATTATACAGGATTTGAAGTTTGTTACTTGTCAAATTACGACATTACTTTATTAGTTATTATTTCAATATTACACCATCACTTGAAGATATGTCATAGCCTTAACTAAGTGATAGTCACAGATTGATTGACCGATTCAGTGTCATTGAACCATCAATCATCTATCATTTTACTTCACAAGTGTTAGTGTAATTTGTAAAATGGAAACAGAAGCTCACCAGCAGGTTATTGTTATATTTCAGCAACATCTGCTGCAAACATCACTTTACACTTCAGACAGCCTGACATTTGTTAGCGGCCGCGCCTCAAGGAGTTGTCTGCAAACTTTGTTCTTGTGGAGATTGCGGTGTGCTGTCTGGCAGTGGAAATGGTGAAGATTTGAGCCGTGTGATATTTTTTACCCGTTTAAGAATGATCTGTTTGTTTTGTTATGAACACACGTGGCCACAACTAAAGACAAAGCAGCTGTTGTCAACACTTTCTGAGGAGCAGAAATACCTGGAATGCAGCGCATCGATGATTATTTATGCATGCAGCTGCTGTTTCGTCTTTGTCAGTCATTACCCTTACTAACCTGATTTCTCTCAGCATTCAGGTGTTAGGATGTTATTTGTCAAGGCTGAGTAAGAGAGAACACGACATGTTTTTCCTTTCTGACTTGGAATGTAACAGATGTTGGGTGTGTAACTTTGAACTGGGATTTTAATGAGGTGATGTTTGGGTTTGAAGTGAAGCAACTAATGAAACGGCAGAGCATTGTGCAAGTGCCAACTTCTGTGACTAAAACTATAGTTCTTCTAGTGTAGTTTGGTGACAAAAAGTGTTTTTTAAAGAGTAAAGAAAGACTGGAGTTTATTTTGGGGGTGAAAATACGGCTTTTCATCCGTTGTTTTATTGGCTCGGCTGATAATGTCCAGTGGGAATATGTTTGAAAAACCATCAAGAAAGTGCTGTTCACCCTGTAAAACATTCATGATCACCCCACACAAGCTGAATGCTTCAAGCAACGCCAGAAGAAAAGGTATTAAACAGTGTGTGAGCCAGGCAACAGCAACATTGCCCATCAGTTGGTTAATGGAAAATGTATGACTTATCGCAATCAGTGGCACAATGCGATTTCATTTGAACTCTGTACACCGCTGTGTGCAATGGCTAAAAAAGAAAACAAAAGAGTGCCGGCTTGCTGATGATCACGTTCCAAGCGGGAGAAATGTGGACAGATTGTACAGAGCTGTTTGGTTGTTCTCGAGGAGGCCTGTTGTTCAAACTCCGCTTCAAAACACAAGTCGAGACAGCTTCAGTCCAAATTAGTTTTGCTTCGGTGTGGTCTTCTATCTTGTAGGCAGCCTCCTTCTGGCGTGTGACTTAATTTTCTCTCTTTGACTTCTAAATGACTACTTTTGTTTTGATTTCCATCCTCCTCGAGCACTGCTGGAGGACTGCTAATTAATATTTACGCTTTGTTTCATGTATTTTGGACAGCTCTGCAGATAGCAAAACTGACTGATTGAAAGTGGGTTTTTTTTTTAACAGTTACGCTACTGTAACGACAACAGCCACAATACCAGTGTACTTTTGTTAACCAAAAATATAAATGAATATGTGTCCATGGAACAATCTCAGCTGACAGCGGGTGTGGGACTCTGGGCGGCTGATTGGATTCTATTTCATCTTTACTCTCTTGTGAAATGTGTGTGTGTGTGTACTCTGAATTTTAGTCTCTTCTATTAGTCAACCGGCCCATATTGTGTATTCCAGCATGTTCCACAAATCAGATTTTTGCAAAAATGAAGCATGTAAAATGCAGCTGGTGTTTTGGTGGCTGTTTGAAGTGGAGGGCGATCCTTCTTCATATTGCTTGTACCTAGACACCATTAGGGGTTGCTGAGCTGTCTCTCAGTGCGCTGATTAGTATTCATTTTAAAAACCGCTGGAGCTCTGCTCTCCTTACAGCATATCAATAACCAAGGCCAGTTAACTTGCCAGCAGTATTGTTGGCAGCGGCACATTTTTCATAAAGTTTGGGCATTTATCTTGCTATTGTGGGGATTAGGTTTTCTATTCCCAGTGGCAGTGTGAGCTCCTGTGCAGCGGCAGACTTAGAAACTTTTGAATGGGCGATGCAGTATGGGGCACAGTTTTAAAGAAGTGGGGCACATTTGTGAAATTAGTAAAAAATTTGTTACGACATTTATAGCAGTGGCTCTTGGCAAGATTAAATTGTACATTATTAATAATTACATGGTTTATTCAGTGTGATAAATGAATGCCAAATAAACAACTCAAATTAAATTGTATCAATTAATAGCTGCTGTTTGTAACTCCAAATAGCCTACAGCCATGGAAAATGGGCTCCTGGACCCAGAAATGTGAAAGGACTCCAACCATATATCTCTTTGTAGTTGTTTTGCGTCTCTTTGTAGTCGTTTTGCTTCGTTTTAAAGTCTTTTTGCATCTCTTATAGTCCATTTTGCTCTCTTTGCAATCCTTTTGAGTGACTTTGTAGACGTTTTGTTTCTCTTTGTGGTCGTTTTTCATCGTTTTGTAGTCCTTTTGCATCCCTTTTTGTTGTCGTTTGATTGATTTGCCAACAAGAAATGTTAGCAGTCACTTCATAATGAGGCTCTGGTCCATGGGGCCCGGGCCTGGGCCCAGAAGGCTCATTTCGCAACCCATTCATGATGCTAATAGGCCAACTACCTAACATCTTCTGACTTCTTGCATCTGTCTAAATTTCAATCAGGAGAGACCTCATTTTGTTATTTATCGAAGCGTGCACAATAAAAATGATAAATGTGAAAAGTCTTAATCAAATTCCCATTGCCACGTCATTATATTTTAAAGGCACTCGAGAAGCCTTGAGTAGTGTAGTAGGAAACCCCCAATGGAGTCTAGACACTGGTGGTAATGGTGATGACTGACGAGGATGCTGAGATCTGGATGAATGAGGTGAACAGGGTGGAGGAGGGTCGCCACGATTCACGCTGAAATCAGAGCTGACAGCAACGGAGAACATTGAAATATTGACAGCAAGAATGGGATTGGCTGATGAGATTGTGGCTAAACCTGGTTGGTTTAACTAAAAGAGTAAACACACTTGATCAGCTGATAAGGGGAAGCAGGAGGAGAGGGAGAGTGAGGTGAATGAGAATAAGTGAGTAACATAAGATAGTCTTCTTGGCTGAACTTACGCTTAGTTTAAAAATGTATGTAAACGAGTTTTCCCAGGCAGTACAAATAATTCCTGCATTAGGAATGGTCTGTTTCGTCCACCCCAGTTAAACTTTTCTGGACAAAATCATTCATGGGTATCCATTTAGCCGACTACTTTTATTGAATTTATACTGTGTATAGTCTGCTTCTACCTAGCAGAAACCTTTGTAGCATCCGCATTTTTTTCCTGACTGTACTTGTGCCATACTTGCTACGTTGATGTTCCAAAATAACCCAGCGCATTACAATCCGTAAAGTATAAGGGTGCTTTCACACCTATAGTTCGGTGGACTCGGTGCGATTTGGGGGGGGTTGCAACACATTTTTTATTTGGTTTCGGTCACACTTCACTTTATCAAACGCACCAAACACGTCACGTGTGTTTATTGGACAGAATATCCGAAACTTGCCGAACATAATGGAAAATAATGGAACATCACCAAAGGCCCTATCTTGCAGCGCGGCGCAAAGCCTGACTCAAGTGTCTTCAAGTGTCTATTTTAAGACCATCCAGCGCCCGCGTCGTTTAAATAGCAAATGCACCTGCACCCATCTTTGCGCCCATGGGTGTGCTGGTCTTACAGGGAAGTGTGTTCAGGTGCATTCTTGGCGTGTTGCTATCTTGAGGCAGTGGGAAGTGATCGCGCCATTGACCAACAAAAACCTGGTCTAAAGTCAATGCCGCAGCATTTCACTGTTATTTTAACAGCAAATTAGTCAAATGCGCCTAGGCTTATGCACAGCTTGCGCACACTATGCTGGTTACACACACACACACAGAAACATGCAAAAGATTACAAATACCAATATTACGGTGCAAATCCGCCATCATAACAGCAATGTGCCAAGGTACAAACGCGCCTGGCTTTTAAAAGGGAATGGGAGAGAACAATGTGTGAGATGATGATGAGGTTGTCACACAGACCACCAGCGATGTGTGGTCAGAACACCTTATGTATCTAAAAGTTATCATCCCTTAAATCATATATAAGTCCGTAAATTGTTTGCAAGGTTGAAATTGCAGGCTAGTAAATCTGCTTTTGGTTGACTTCCTGTATTTGGGTTGGATCGCGTTCTACCACCCCAAACAAACCGGACTGTCCTACCAAACGAGGTAGGTGTGAAAGCAACCTAAGGTACTAATACTTTCAGGGTTATAGGTTCTATTCCCCAGAGCAAGGCAATAACACTGCCAAAACCAAAGGTACATGTCCATATACGCTTTTTTTTCACGGAGGGGATCGCCCCCCCTTCCCAGCATTGCACGCTAGTGGGCTTGCCACCAATTTCTTTTCACTGACCACGGACAAGCAAAGAAAACAATCTACACCCTCCTACAAAAACGATGGCTGCACCTGATTGGTCCAACACGTCACACAGGTCTGTCTGCTCCCAGATTTAAAAAACAGACCATAATGGCGGCTCGTTTGGAATATGATCTCTTATTTTACAAAAATAGTTCACCGAAACGTGTTTTTGAAAACATTTAAGCAAGAAATAGGCCATGCAGTTGCTGAATCTGTCTTCACTTCAGATTGACAACAGTCAGTTTGAAAGATTTTCGTCCCCTTTTTAGATGCGCCGAGCCGGCCGCTCCTCATTTGCATGAAGTTGCCTGGATTTAACTTTATGCAAATGAGGAGCGGGCTACTCGACGCCCCGCTTCTCCAAAGTCCCCGCGATGCTACCAGAATGCATCGCACGGTTGCTCCCATAGAAATGAATGGAAAGCGTTGAAATGACGCTGACAATGGACACGTACCATAAGACGTTAATGGAATCAGATCAATGCATGTAGCTTCTTTGTTTGCCTGTAGAGAAATCTGTGCTGTGACATTGTGAGCTTCAAAAAGACTACATAAATAAACAATTAGCATACCACAGAAAAGTACTATATTAATAGAATATGAAATAAAACAACATCATTGTCTCATAAGTTATCAGGTTAAACTTGTCTGTCAGAGGGAATTTGTCAAGTGTATCTGCAGTTGTGGCTGTATTACAGCTCGATGATTGTCTTTATAAATATGCAAATAGAAATATATTCTCTATGCTGTAATTGTGAATACACCGCATGTTCCTCCCTATTAAATGCACAAGTGAAGCTGTCGCCCCCCATTAATGATGCACATGTTCTTTTGGCAAATTGGAAACAAGATGTGTCATGACTTCAATTTTTTATCAGTATTCCTGCAGTGATGTGTATTTGTTTTGGACATTCAATTTTTTACCTTTATTTCAGTCGGGATGATTTTTTTTATTATTCTAACACCAGAGCACAAAATGTGCATTCCTTCAAGTTTTATCCTCCCAGTTTTATGAAAATGAGATAATTGTGAGATCAAACATGCTTAGAATGTTTTTAATTAAAGCACCGCTTCATGCCTGCAAGTGTATCATATGAATTTATAATTTGGTTTTGTAACTTTTGGTTTTCAGAAGTAAGAACCTTTCAATATTGCAAATTCTTATTTTAGACACAAGAGTTTTATCCCTCATATTTAAATTTAAAATGTTGGATGTGTTATTACAATGCCCACATTAGGACAAACAGTGTAAATGTCTAAAGGGACAGATCAACTGCTACCAGTGGCTGTGTAAATAAAGTCCCACTCGCTAGATAGAGCTCTTCCTGTCATTTATTTGTGATCGAGCTACAACTGTGTTCTTTATACCTCAGAGTTGGTATTTAAAACAATATGTTTTATTTTTTCTCCTTTGCTTCTCTCTCTTTCTGCCATCCCTCCCATCCGTGCCCTCTGCCCTCTCGCATCTCTCCGTTCCCTGCCTGGCCTGCCCTGCCATAGCCCCATTGCTCTGCGGCCTCTCTTTTGTAACTCCTGCCGGCTACAGCTTTGTACCTCCTTCCTCTGCTCCCTTCTGGTCAGGTACAGGTATCGCTTCTCTCTCTGTCTGCCTCTCTAACACTATTTCTTTCTCTTTCCTTTCATGTTGAAGGCTGCTTAGCTAACTGGCTGTAGCTCAGTGCATTGACATCATCGTCTGAATCTCTGCCTTTACATCTGCCATCCAGCTTCCTATTGCACCATTCCACCTCTTCCACAGTGCTGTGCACATACTGTACATGCCATCCTGTGTGTCAAATAGGGACTATTTGTTTCAGTAATGCATGTATGTACTATATGTTGTTGTATGTGTGTCTGCATTTTTGCACGTGAGACGGAAACAGTTTGAGCTGTTTTCAGAGGCATACGTGGCTGAGTTTGGTGTGTGTTTGCTTGTGTATGTCTGCCTTTCAAAGTAAAGCTGGATGTTTTAAAATACACAGAGTTTCTCTATATTAGATATTCCCCCACGGCCAGGTTGTATAGGTCTGACATTCCATTTCCACCTCTCAGCTTAGCCCAGTCCGACCCACCAGTCAGTGTCAGGAGAAGGGAGAAAAGGATGGAGCAGAGTTAACTAGCTAACCTTCTCCACAGCTGCCTCTCATACTGCTGTCTCATCGACATGATGGCCTGTCATATGCGCGCACACACACACACACACACACACACACACACACACACACACACGGCTGTCAGAACACTCCAGCTGGACTTTCTCAAATAAAGCCATGCACATCACATCTACAAGGACTTGTAGGGCCTTCTCTTTTAGTTAGGAAATGTACAATAAATCACAAGCACTGCAGTACAGACACACCCTTCACGCATTAGCTGATATAGCACTGTATGTTGTTCCTCAGATCACCCGCAAAATTATGAGAAATTTCAAAGCACATTAATTCCTGCGCACATAATTTCTTACTTAACATTACATTTAGTTTTTTTTGCCCTCAGCCTTTATTTGAGATGAGACAAATTGGTTTGCATCATCTATTCATAAATCCATTACTTATTTTGTGTGTAGAGTCCTGCCTAGTTTCAAACTAGTGACTTACTAACTCAGGTTACACCAATAAAACTTAAAAAATGTCTTAGATAGTGAAGACCTTAGTAACTTGTAAATAGGTTTCTAGGGGACATTTGTAAAGCTGTACAATTAAAAGCAGTCAACTAATGTTAAGGTAAACAGGAAGTCACTGTAGCTTCACAAGCTGTAGCATAACTTGTAAAAATAAGAATGTTAGGAGGGTCAGGCTAGCCTCTGTTCCACTAGCTTGTTTAACTCAGTGTAACCTTCATTCCTGAACAAATGGAGCGTTTTCCTGGAGTTTACTTTCTATATTCTGAGACAAATTAGCATGCACTACAGCAGTTGCAATTAAAAACTGAAACATTATTTTTACAAAGTTAAACAAAGATAACTTTTTGAGCAATACTGGTATATTCAGACAGGGAAAATAATGTGTTTTTAGAACATTAAAGCATGTAAACGTGTTGTAAACAAGTATGAAACTGAAAATGAGCATAATGGGACCTTCAGAATATATCTGAGCTAAGTTTAAAACTTACAAAGAGAAGAGAGTGTGACAGGCTCAAATAATAAATAAAATAAATACTGACATTTATTTGAAACTTAAAAAAAGAAAGTATCAACTAAATTCTACCACAACTACTATGACTACATTTCATAAGGAAAAGAGATAAAGGAGAGGAGAAATATAGGATGAGAGGTTTTTCTGGGTGAATGAAAAACATCACCCATGTCCATCTGTGTGTGTGTTAACCCTGAAACTGCTGTCTTTCAAACACATCTTCCAGAACCTTAAATTAACTAAATTCCATGTTCTTTTAATACCCCCCCACCTCCTCCCCCCCTCTCTCTTTCTAGTGTTTACACCCAAAGTGATTGGTGTGGCAATAGCGCGGTACGACTTCAGCTCGCGTGACACCCGAGAGCTCTCGCTGCAGGAGGGTGACGTGGTGAAGATCTACACAAAGTCAGGAGCCAACGGCTGGTGGAGGGGCGAGGTCAATGGCAGGGTAAGGAACAATAAAACACAGCCTCCCATCACCAAATCTAAATGGGTAAAATAATCTTTTCTGAGGGTTATTTGCTTAGGGTCAGGGTTAAGCCTGAAAAAGTGCCACATTCGTAGAGTGAAATGTTGTGGCCTTTTTTTTATTAGTTTTCATTTTAACACGTGTAGCTTTCCACTGATTCATGTTTACATTTAGTGATATTTAAACTAGGCAGAAACTTTTCAGAACTTTCAGCTTTGTTTCTTTAGTCTGGCTGTTAAATCCTTAAATCCAATTTTAGGTAGCACTACAGTAAAAGCCTAGCCTGGCTCCGCCCTCCTACATACTTCTGCTCAATTTTCATTTTCCTTCAGTACACCGTCTGGGTTTGCGGTATATTCTTGGGTTTTCTCCGGCCAAATCTTTACCGGTCCAATCAGCGAACAGAGGGAGTGGCTGAGAACGATGACGTTGAAGTTGTGCGCTAGTTTGAGTTGTAGTTCCGTAATGGCAGCGGAGAAAGATGTGAGCGAAGCCATTCGGTCCGTTGTGGCAACGCTGCCGAATATCCAGAAGTTAAAGCCCGAGCAAGAAAAATCTTTGCTGAGTTATGTTGGTGGCCATGATGTTGTGGCCCTCCTCCCCACGGGGTTCGGGAAAAGTTAGATTTTCCAGCTCGCTCCGTTAGTGGTGAAGGAGTTGGCGAAGGCAAACGCTAGCGATGCTAAACCGATAGTTGTTGTTGTCGTCTCCCCTCTTGTTGCACATGCTCATGACATACGTCATGACCAAACGTTAGCGATTGGTTATGGCAGATCCAATAGTTAACACTTGTCAATGGAGAGTGGCCAGACTCTGTACAAATGAAATGAACGAGAGCCTGGTAGGACCAGGCTACTAAAAACCTGGCTCTTTCAAGAAATAACATTTGACAGATATTCTTGTCTACAGGCACCACTATTCAGATTTAGTCTGTTTTATCTTTAGTCAGTCATGTACACCTTTCCAACATTTCGGTTTCCCAATATCATCGCTTGAAAGAGTTAATTTGCTGCTCTTCTATGTGTTAAATGCACACATTTCCCCATCAAATACCAAGAGCGCTTTATAGTCAGGCATGCAGCCTGCAGAAAATCCTGCTTCTAAATGCAGGGAAGTATATGTAATGACTCCCACTCACATGTACCGCATTTTAGCTTGAGTGTCTCTCTGTTTGTGTGTGTACACTGCAGTCCTCAGTGATGTCTGTGTGACATGAGTGTGTTTTGTGAACAGCTGTGGTAAATGAAGAAGCTAGTCTCTTGATGTGTGTGTTGATGCTGCTCTGGTGAAAACTATACTCTGTATGTAGAGTCTGTCGAGAGCTGTTAGACCCTCTTTAGGGTCATTAAAAACAGGAATGTTTTATATAATATAATGACAATTATATCATGTATAATTAGACCTAATCTGTTGGTCATGTTAATGCCAACTTTCTTTGAAAGCTCAGGTTTCATACTTTGGGAAATGTGAGAGACAATTTCATTTTCTAATTTTTGTTTTTGTCAACCTTGTGTTTAAAATTTGAATAAGTTAGGTGTTAGAAAAGAAAAATACTCCATGCTCAAACTTAGTGTTAAAAAGCTAGCTAATGGTGATGAACATTTAATTTATAAACGTATGTAATATAGTAATCCTTTAATGTCAACAATGTAAAAACATTAGCAATAAATGTCATGTTTGACTCCAGCATGAAGAGTAGTTATTATTGTCAACAGTAGCATGTCAAATATACTTTTCTTTTATTTCCGTTACTTATTATTAGAAAATACTGTTCTCTCCTGTGTACAGCTCTTCACTGTGGGCTGCTGAAAGGCATTCTGGTAAATGTAGTAAATCACAATATAATGTAGAAAAAGAAACTAATTACTAATGTGTGATTAATTATTTCCATTCCCCTTAGGTCGGCTGGTTCCCATCCACATACGTAGAGGAGGGTGAGGAGTGAAAGGTCCAACATTGGAACAAGAGTACGATAAAGAAAGAACTGCAGCAGTGGAGTAAGCAAACTGTGAACATAACAGTAACAAACAGAGTGAGCTTCTGCACCGCTGCTTGCCCCAGTGTTACTTTTCAGAGCAGAGCGGGCGGCTTCGCTCTCCTCGATGGAGTCCTGCTGCCGACAGCCACCCAGAGGCCTTTGGGAGAGTAAAAGGCTACAGAACGCTGGAGATGCCCTATCATTACTGGTTGACTCTGTGTGGCTAAGTGACTCCACCAACTAGCAGCTTGCCTGTCAGCGGGGCACAAGCCTTCGCCAGACACTCCTCCCTCCCTCCGACCCTCCTCCCTCCCTAATTTCATCCCTCCATCCATAATTCACCCTGCGCTCCCCTCCTCTCTCTGCACCGGCCGGCCCATAACTCCCACCTGTTTCTGCTTGCCAAGTCGGGCGTCGCCAGTCTGTCAAAAGTAGATACTCAAAAGCTGCTCCTCCATTCATGCACTCATCCATCCATCCATCCATCCATACACGCAGCCATCCTCCCTCCCACCTCGTGTGGGAATAGATTCATCTGAGCTAGAAAAGACCCACACTCTATTCTGTTTTTTTTCTTCTTCTAATCCCCTCCTCTCTCTGAAGGGATTTCAGTTAGTTTTGACCTTGCCTGTGTGTTTCTTCCACTAATGCAGTTGGTTATTGATGACCCAGATTCACACACACACACACACACACACACACACACACACCACCCCACCTCTCCTCCCCTTCAGATTATGATCGCCTCACACACGCTCTTACAGGAGATGTAAGAGAGGGATAGTATCGCTGCGCAGTGCCAGCAATTGATCGCCGTTGTTCCTATTTTCCTCCCACCTCCTACATTCTTTATCTGCAGCCCAGCCTCTCATGTCTTTAGTTGTCTTGGCAGTTAGTGATCCTCTGCTCTTATCGGTGGCAGCCCTGTCAACAGGAGCCCATTCGCCGAGGGTTTATCTTATTGGAGGCATTAGTGGCTCGTCGGGGAACAAGCCACACTAAGCCAGCTGTCCCCTTAACATGAAAAAGAAAAGCAGATGAAACACAAACGCAGCCCAACATTGTTCTTCTTTTTTTCCTCAAATTTTACACACTTCACACTTTATTTGCTTTGTTCAGCATGTCTCGATTCTTTTGTCAGTTCCATCATCTACAGATATAATGGATACGATGCAGTTTGATTGATTGCATTCTTGCAAAATGATCAATACTACACTGGTAGTCTACGGATGGTTATCTACCCAGATTTGTACTTCTGCAACATTTTTACCAGATTATGAATCAAAATGTTTTAACATTGTCTTCCTAAGTGTTAGTGGAGACTGGGTCTTCTATGATGA